>NW_027104664.1:115963-131144 GCF_000696795.3 Halyomorpha halys | reverse complement strand
CAAGTTATAATATTTGAACTTGTTTGAGCATAGGTCCATCTAATACTAATAACAATAAAACGATTATTTCAAAATAAAATTTTTATTTTTCTCCAGTTAAGCAATTGTAGACTTTTGTAAGACATTCAATTGAACTTTTTAGATATAAGAAAATAATTCATGCCGTTTTTCGATTTCAGGCGCTTTTTAAGTATTACTCGATTTAACTATCTTAAATTTTCCTCTTCCCGTTTTAAGCAATTATTTCAAAAGTGATATACGCCCGTCACTCCTCGGGTGTCTTAGCGGGGCGGGTCCAGCGAGGAAGGATCGCCTTTATTTTTGTGTTATTATATCCTCTTGTGGGATTGTGACTCAATTGACATATTTATGTTATAACCTTCTTACAGAATGCACTTTGAATGATCTTACGGCTAGATTAAAAATAAATAAAGAACTTAATAATTATCATTAGAAAATCTTATTTTATGGAATCAAATTAAAACAATTTGTTTACCTCTACTTTTTAAAAAAAAATCTTCAAAAAAGATTTTTTTACATGATTCTGTATGTATTTTTAAAGTTCAATTTTTATTTATTAAGTTTGTTCGTATGTGAATGTTTAAAATTGTATTTATTGGTTTGTGTTTTTAAATAATTCGGTTCCGATTATTTTATACGAATCTTGAGGTCTTCCATTATCTTTTTAGTGATGGAATGAATAATTAAAAAGTATAGCTGGAAAACAGATTAGTTGTTTTTATTTTGTACTTTCTTGACTAAATACCACTTAAAAGCAGTAATTTCTAAATAGATTACTTGTTCAAAACAAATAGATATTACTTATTCAAAGCACTTAGTTAGTTAAATATTCTTGAGAATTATATAAAAGACTCAGTACTTATTATGCTAACTTTAAATTTCCTAGTTATCGTAGAGGTATTTTTTTTTTTGTTTTTTAGATGAGAATATGATTTAATTAAAAAATTATCCAGCTCCAGTTAATTCAGGTAGAGATGTTACACGCAAAGGATAATTGCAATACTTGGCTGTACGTCTTGCTTTCAGCACACTTAACGGCAGCTATGAACTTTCAAACACTTAATGGCTTTTAATTAAGGTCATTAGCAAGGAAGCCATTAACTTTCAAACTTCCATTTAAAATCTTAAACAACACAGCTTTCAACTTTTACTCAAGTTAGATTCGTCACACTGATTTAACCTAAGTTTTATGATAAGTTCAACGGGCCCGTCAATCCGAGGCTTTGATGAACTGCGGTTCACGAAACGGCAGCACTTAAGTGGTAAATAAAATAAAAGTAATGATTGATCATTTCTTAATTGTATCATTATTAACTATTCAAGTTTAAATAATGAATTTCCCATACTGGGATACTTATTTTGGTGATAATTAACAAAAAGAAAAAGTTGTATGAAATGATATTTTGTTTAGAATTACGATTTAAGATCATAGTATCAACACAATGGGTTGGAGTATAAATTATTTAATTATTTGAGTATAAATTGATTAAGATTTAAATATAATTGTCGATTTGAATTAGTATAACGATAGTTTTAAGATCTAAAAATCAATTCACGCAACGTAATTCAAGGAGTCCATATCAAGAAGCTTTTAATGTCCCTGAATGAATTGACTCCGCAGTGTTAGTAATACCAAAATTCAAAAATAACAAAATAACTTCATTCAAATTTCAATTACACCACTCAGACGCCATAGGATCAAATAATTCTCAGTTTGTTTGACCAACTTATATAACTATAACGTCGTTCTGTTACTTTGGTTTCAGTTTCAATCGTCAGTTTTTGTCATGAGAAAAACTTACGAAACTTTAATTTGCAGAATATTAGTTGCAGAATAGTAGCAACAAATAGATGCTACTTTGGGTACTTCCCAGATTGAAAAACAATTAAAGAAAGCAACATCTCACGAAGAAGAAAAAACTGTGAAAATATACATTTGCGCCAAACTCGTCGTATTGCTAAGTTGAAGTATAAAAATTGTACACTCTTAAAAAAAGTGGCTCGTGAGTTCGATTGATAGATATCCATGGAAATCATATATATATATATATATATTTTTTTTTTTTTGACAAGTTGTTTTTTTATATACCGATAGAATAAAAAAAAGCTCATTTTTGATCATATTTTGCATTCGATGTATTTCAAAGATATTACTACTTTACGCCTTTAGTATTTTGTTTACTGGAGACCTTCTACATACTGTCCAAAAGCTAAGCTTCTTGTCACCAATTAATCCTAACATAAGATACGTCCCACCGAGAAGAAAATTAGCTTGTTTTCTTATGAAGTTATGCCAAATCAAAGTAGAGATTTAATTAATTAAACTGGTACAAGGAAGACAAAAAACACAGGACTTTCGACCCTACGCAAGATACGCTTAGATTTCATGTATAGATTTAACCTTCCTACTTACCTTTATAAACTTCATATTAACCAGGAATCTGAATGTTTCGTGTGTGCCATTTATAGTCTAATCTTTATATCATCTATCTTCCATTGGATATATTATAAATCAGTTATCATTTGACTTTTCATTCTGATTCTGATCGGCCGCAAATAAAACATAATATATACTATTAATATTTTTAGTTTGATATTTATCATATATTCTATTTAAATTATTAATTTATTTATTTCATATATTTTGGATTATTTATGTGCGCATTTTTATTATTTCCTTGTTATTAAACACTAAAGAGATTGTACATATTAATACAAAGCATCTATACAAAAATATCTTTGTTACAGATATTAAAAGATCTTTTTTACTGCAAAATTAAATAATTTAGGTGAAGAAATTAATACGTGGACAGATAAACGGGGTTTTGCTTTTGTAAATAAAACATAAAAAAATAAAATAACATTGTGGTGATGCATTAACATCTAAACATGATTTTTTTTTTAAACCCAATGTTTATAACAACCCAATATATTCGGGTAATTCCTCATGATAAAAAAAGAGCTTTGCTCTTCCTCTACAACCATCATATTGGTTTACTCAATCATTAATTGATTTTTTTTCTCCGTTTTAAAAATGTTTATAACAAAAGAAAGTTATCAATTAACATTTAGATAATCCATGGCATTTTGACAGATAATCGTCACTGAGTGGGGGTTCCAGTTGAAGTTCATTAACAGAAAGTCGATTGGGACTATTGCATAGAGCAGCTGTGCCTATAAGTTGCAGATGGGGTGTAGGGTATATCCCCGATAAGCGGCGACAATCCGGATCTAAATGTAAATCGAGTAGTCGTGTCTTGTGAAAGAGATGGAGGAAGATTAATCCGCCGTCTAATGGAAGATGGACCCCCGCTAATCCTGCAGCTGGAGGAATGGAAACACTTAGCTCGCCTATCGCCCCTGCAATACTTCACACTATCTTAAAGGGGCGGTTTCTTATCTTCCACCCCTCCGAAGTGATTTAAATTCTAGCCACCCCTAAGGTCGGAATCCAGACCCTGTCCACGGCTAAATTGTATTGGTCCTTTCTTTCTCGCATTTCCCCAGCGAGAGCCCGGGACCTGCCCCTGCTGGGACAACATTACTCGGCCACCGCGGACGCTGAATACAGAGTAGGAGTAGAGTATGTTCCGCCTCCTCTTCGAGAACAATACTGGATTCTGAACCTAGATTGAAATTTTAAATTCTATTATTCACTCATTACATGTGAGGATGAATAAAACAAAGTATGATTTTTACCGACAAGAAATATTTGATTAAACCTTCTTGTGCTTCCAACGATTAATAAATCTTTTTTTAAAACAAACATGTTATGTAACATTATGAAATACTAAAAATAATAGAAGATTATCGAATATAAAATATTTCCTGATATTTTTAAAGTAACGAAAAATATAAATTCCAAATTGTTTTGCTCAGGACTTCAGCTAATCTTAGACTACAAATAAAAAGAAAAAGTTCAAAACAGCCCACTAATAAAAAAAAGTCAATGGATTTAACAACATAAGTTATATAGATAGAGGTAACTGTCAAATTCAAACTTTTCTAAAAGAGATGAAAAACGTTTCCGAGTTGTTTTCTTTTATCGATTAGAATCCAATGTTAAAAAAAAATTCAAGAAAAAAACAAATATTAAATTAAATATTCAAAATGATACATGACTAATTTATAACATTTATTAATAATTGAATAATATAAAACATTTATGAACCTCTTTAAAAAAATCTTCATTCAAAAAATGAAAGACAAATTAAATAAATTGAAAAATTTAACTGAAGAAATCTCGGAACACTGCTCAGCATTAATGATAAAATTGACAAAGAGCTTTCCGACATTATAAAAGAGGGAAATAGTGTGTATTACCAGCTTTGCAACAATGTGATAACAAATATTAAAGGGTAAAGGGGGATGGAGAACCATGTCAAACACCACATGTTTAAGACAATCTAACTATTTGATTGTAGTGAAAGTTTGATCCCACTGGTGAGGCGCTGGAATTGAGTTACAACAGCTGAAATGAAGTATCTCCGGAGAGTGGGTGGCGGAACAAGGAGAGATCAAATAATAAATGAAAGGATTTGAAGAGAATTTGGAGTACCCTTCTTGAGGTACGAATCGAATCGAAAAGTGGCAACCGAAGTGGTTCGGTCATCTATCCTGAACGAATGATGACCGGAATCCAGTTTTTTAAGGCCAGGTCCCCTGCACTTCGTGAAAAGACTGTCTTAGTAAGACAGTGAAGGAAAGTCTTACTTATTAAAAAGTTTCTTATAACCAAATAAGAAAGGAAAAAAAAAACTTTTCTGAAAATTAAACTAAGTGAGATATAGAAAACTATATAGTTTTTACCAATCGATATACATCGTGCATCCTACCTAGTCAGCTCTAAAAATATAAATAATATATAATTAGAAATAAGAAAATAAACTATTTTCGGAACGGGCGATAATACGATATGTTTAATCTAAGAAGGGGTATAGCTGGAAGTGGTCCAAGCAGCTGCATGATAGACCAATGTACCGGATGTTGATAAAAATGTGATGGTTAGGGGTGCACTACAAAGTACAGACCACATATAGGTCAATCGAGAAAAGGGGAGGAGTTTAAACTCTAAGAAGGCACTGGCTCCGGAGATTATATCATTACCACCTCGCAGAATTCCAACGAAAAAAAAAAAGATTTAAATGAAATTTAGAATATTAGGATTTTTATTATTTAAGATAAAGAAGAAAATGATAAGAAAACCTGACGGAAACCTAGAACAAGTGCCATTTTTGAAAACTTTCCCAACAATATACAGGTTTTCACAAAACTGTAAGTTGATTTTTTAATTAATTTTTTTTTTTTAAAATATGAATATAGATATCAATTTTAAGTTTACTCCATAAATAAGTGAAATAAAAATCACGAAGCATAATAAGAATTTAGGGTGATCCTAGATTCGTTTTCATCATAAGTGAAGACTAACGCTCCATTTCCTTGTTATTCCATTCCATCTCCAATTATGACCTTGTATTCATAATAATTATAACAACGTTGTTTTAGGCATTTTCTAATTCTATTCCAACAGAATACTTGTACATAATGTCAAGAAAGTCTTACTTGAAGTGGGATGACTATATGTTATTATGTTGTTAAAATGATTGCTTTATTACAGTGATAAAAGTAAGGAGGCAAGAGAAGGGAAAACCCGTTGGTGAAGGAGTGGGGGTGATATGGTTACAGCCCCAAGTGGTTTTTCATTAAGGCCTTTCCACCGGACAAAGCGACCCTCGGGGAGGTGGTCTTTTTGAAAGCTGGTGAGGGAATAAATTTGGAATGCAAATATGTGAAGGGGGCATTACCTAGTTAAACACTTTATAATGGTCTTTTCCTTCATTAAAGTATACTAAGAGGAGCGGCTATTAAACCGTCCTAATGCCCCCTTTCCACTGTTGAGGAAGGGCCAAGGTACTTTGTTTTTTAGGTCTTGTCCTTACTATGCTTCCTCCGCTGATCCTCGCTGGAGATCGCTTGGGAGTAACTGCTGCGTGTAATAGACAGTACACAGATTAGTGTGTAGAAACACTCGCAGAATATACTATATACAAAATGCGATTCAAATATAACTAATGTTATATACAAAAAGCTCTAAACTAAAAAAGGAATTTTATGAGATATTAAAATTAAACAAAAATGGTTTTATATAATGTATAATATGAAAAACGTTTTTAAGAACTAAAACAACAAAATAAGAAACTTTTTCAATTATTAATAAAAAAGAAATCAACGATTTTATTGAGGAAAGTAAATAATTAAATTTTATTTAATCTATCTTGGCTTATGGAGTTGAGCTTTAAGCCTCCATTAAATCGTCGAACTGGACGTCCGTAGCTCAGATGGTTAGGCGCAGGTCTATCAGTCTGAGATCTGCGGGCGGCGCCGGTTCTAATCTGGCCTGAGGTGTTTTCATTGACTTTTTTAAACTAAAATTTAATTGACTTACTTAAACTAAAAAAGGAATTTTATGAGAGAATAAAAATTAAACGAAAATGGTTTTATATAATGTATAATATGGAAAACGTTTTTAAAAACTAAAACAACAAAATAAGAAAAATTGCAATTATTAATAAAAAAATAAATCAACGATTTTATTGAGGAAAGTAAATAATTAAAACACACCCCCAAAAAAAAGAAAAAGAAATTACTAGTACTTAAATTTATGTAGTTATAAATACGTGTGTGTAATGAATGTCAACTTGAAGTGAAATTCTGTTTAAAAATTAAAATATGAAAGTAATAGAAATATACAATTACTAACAATAGAAAAGTACTAATTATTGTATTTAAATATGGTAACACTGACTAAAAAACAAAACGCAAATGAATTATTCAATGACAAATACTTTTTTGTGGAGTACTAATGAGATGCATTTCTAAATCAGTCGTTTAAAATATTTTTATAACTATAAAATGATCTTTCTTAGTCAAACAAGTTGATGGGCCAAATGTATATACACTTAAAATACTCGGCTCACGGGTAAGAACAACTGTGTCACCACCATTTAAAATTTACTCCAGTATAATTTTGTTTTTTTGTGATTTGAAAACGTCAGTAAAGAAATTATTGGAAAGAATCAATGCATATAAACTTATAATTTCATATTTATAAAAAAAAAAATCATCACAATTTATTCAGCAGTACTAAATAATCGCTATATATACCCATTACCATATCTTTTATATATTGTATTAAAAAAAATTAAAATCTGTACCGCTACAACCCATGAAGGGTTAAGGGTTCAGTACTTTGTGAGGAACTAGACCAACTGGTGTGCAAGGAGGCGATTTGGTCAGAATAATGTTATTTTGTTCTATAATACCTTGGTAAAAGAAAAGCCAATGTATTTACCAATATACCAATTTCGTATTTAAGACATTTGTTGATTCGAAAACGTGGAAATAATAAATTAAATTAAGGCCAATATCCTACTATTACTAGGGTTCACGTTGGAGACTTTTAATTGTACCAATTTTAAACCTACAAAATAATAAAAAATTACCAAGTTGGCGTTACGCTCGATCGCCAGATTTTTACCCAATTAAGGGTTCCTAAATTATGAGGCCCCGAGGAGGGCTATAGAACCCACAAGGTTGACTCACGGCTACAGTGTAACAGAAAACAATTTTCTGCCCAGCCGGATTCGAACCCAGGTCCTTGGAGTTAGTATCATCGTGCCTTCATATATTGTGTATATTTTATTAATCGCTAACGAAGGCTCTCAATTGCAGGCTTCTTGATCTTTCCACTGATGTATCCAATAATCTAAATCCAGTCATCCTATCCATATTAATACACGATGATGTTATGTTTAATTTTAAAAGTTTACTGGAGAAAGATTGTGTGTTTCGGCCACCAATCGCTGGTGTGGCAACACTATTTGGTAATTATTCAGTTGGAGTTGTACAATTCTTTAACAGCCTTTATCTCTATCGCGCAATCGTTTTAATTAAAAATGCTTGCTTCAGCATAACATCTACTATTAACCACTGAAGGTTTGATTAAAAAGTTTCATTAAAACCAAATAAGAACGAAAAAAAACAACACTTTTCTGAAAATTAAACTAAGTGAGATATAGAAAACTATATAGTTTTTACCAATCGATATGCATCCTGCATCCTACCTAGTCAGCTCTAAAAATTTAAATAATATATAATTAGAAATAAGAAAATAAACTATTTTCGGAACGGGCGATAATACGATATATGTTTAATATAAGAAGGGTCATATCATAGCTGGAAGTGGTCCAAGCAGCTGCATGATAGACCACTGTACCGGATGTTGATAAAAATGTGATGGTTAGGGGTGCATAAGAAGAAATACGTAGGTCCTCAAAGAAATATTTATTGTAATAGTCGTGGATTAAAGTTTCTCTGAAAAGACATACTGTATTGAACGTTACATATTGAACTAATATAGGCGAACAATTTCATAAGAAATAATAGTTAATTATTATTTCTTCACAGTCTAGGATTGGGGAAGTATGGTAATTGTAAAAAAAAAATTAGTTAAAAAATAATGACGAAAATAAACCTCTCAAACCTCTGTGTGTTCTAATAGTCGGGGTTATTGAATATCTCTTTGAAAATATTTGTAGAGTTTTAGAGATGTTGTCTATAAATAATGAAATTTGGTTTAGTAGTCAGATGCCTTTCACATCTGAACGAAACTATAGACTCTTCTGAAAACACATTAATATACACCGTACACTCAATATGTTTACACGTATACATGGAAGAAGCTTTTTGTGTAGTGTATAGCTTTATGGAAGCTTTTTGTGTATTCACAGTTTCATAAAATTGAATATAATTGCAAAGAACCTTAGTGTTTGTTGGCAGGCTTCCTCTTCAATAACCAGTTCCATTATTTATAGACATCACTAAGAACTCAATAATATGTTTTAATATCTATACAACATAAATATCGATTGTGCAGTTCGCCCCAAAAAAGTTTCTAAAGCAACAGACGGACAGTTAAGTCAATATGTTTTAATTGAGTTATGATATCTCAGTGAATAATTTGAGCCATCAAAGTGATTAGACACTCCTAAACGCATTACTCTCAGTTTAGCTCCCCCAGAGTCTGTTAAAAATGGTTTTCGTGACTTACAGAATTCTACTCAAATTCCAAATTCAAAAATGTGAATATGAAAATGAATCTGTTTTAAGTTTTGATTTTAAGTAATGAATCTGATTTGTAATACGGTTAGTAGTCATCTGAGAAGACATTGAATTTGGTTTTCCACAGTGCAGTCAAAAGTGATACAGTTCCCTAAACAATAATTACAAACTTTTTGATGTTAAGGGTTTGACAGACAAGGTTTGGTAAAAAAACTGAAAACCTCTAAAAATGTACATTGGTTGTATTTTAGTCAAGAAATGTAATTATGTGAGTGACAAATTTTAATTATAACTTTATTCATTTCCGTATCCACTAACTAAATTTTTTTTAATACTAAAATACTAACCGAGTTTTTTGCTGTGTACTAAATTGGTCTAAGTTCTAGATGATGGATAAGTTAAAGTATATACTAACTTTAACTTATCCATGAACTCCGGAAAAAACAAGTCTTGGATTAGACTCTGCTCAAGAAAAAATAAATGTAGGTTAGGTTTAATCCATTACTGTTTTAACTCAGGAATCAACCACCAACGCTTGGTTTACGTTTTAAGGAAAATAGGAAAATATATAAAAAAAGAACAAAATAAAAAGTATGGAAAAAGTTTTTAAATTTATAGAAATCATGTAAGACATAATATCGAAGAGTAGTCCAATACGATTTTTTTTTTTTTTTTTATGAACTCCTTCCTGATCATTTCTAATCATGATGGGTAAGAGGAGTCAAGTTTTCATTTCGTGGGACCGCCACAGAAAGTCGACCGCCAAGCTTGATTCGAATCTGCGCCGCAGCGATCTCGTACCAGATTAAGTTCGTACTTCAACTCGCTTGACCACAAGCGGCCCTCTGAATACGACTATAATTTAAATTTCTTCTTTAGTATCTATTTAACCAGTTTTCTTCCGCGCTTCTATTTAACCCCCTTTTTCAATGTTTTGTCCATATCAGAGTGAATTTTCGATAATTTGTAACCTTAACATTACCTAGGACAATTGAGATCCCTTCCAGTAAAAAAGATAAAAAAAACAACACCCATCTCCTACCAATTTTCTCTTTAATGATGCACATTTTCCTATGCCCATTGATGCGTTTAGGGTCATTTCATGTCATTACTACCGAATATATAATCGGTATGCTCGGAATTAATTCTTAGTTTCCTTTACGGCGCACCTATCAATCTAAAACACCACTCTGATGTATGATAATGTGTGTTTCGAAATTCTGGACCATCAATGCTTTTGTAGTTGTAATGGTAAATATTCAACCATCTAGGTAGTATATCTATGTTGTAAGACTTTGGTATCTTTATTATTAATTGACTTAATAACTAATTTGTTGAAATTGAAGTAAATTTATGAATCGCAATGTTATTTATTCTATGGCTGCAACATATTCTCATATACAGCTCATATCATACTATGTATATATATTGGGAACTTAATATGTTGCAATATAAACGAATAACAAAATATTTTCTTTATTCTTATCCATGACCAATTTACTCTAATTAAAGCAGACGTTATCTATCTTCTACATCAAATGCTATTGGTAGAGATGAAAAACCTATTGATCTATTTAAGGTCTGAAATTTAATATGTCATTGAAACTATAATTAATTCAGCAATGATCTCTCTATTCTTCACAAATAATTTTTACTTTTTATACAAATGTTTATTAACGAGGTTAAGATTGGTTGTAAAAGGTTTATGACCAACTCAATTTTTTACGAAAATCCGTTACATTTTTGAGTTGATTAAACGAAATTTTTTAGTTATGAAACCACTAGATATAAACACTCTTGATATAAAACTTGATTATAACAGAATTACATAAAATAACTCAAAGTAGTACACCTTTTGAGGAATAGATTACAAGAAAAATGACCTGATTTAGATTTAGGTTTCCCTAAGCCCAAGAGATTATGCTGCCCCCTTTTTATTCAATAATCTTTAAGACATTATTTTTTATAATGACATAGCAAGAGCTTCATGGGGCTTCATTCGAAACCTTGGAACAACTCAAAAAATTCATGGATGAAAATTATCTGAGCACCTAAGTTCTGTATTTTGGGTGTATTTAAAAAATATAAATACACAAGCGTCAAAAATAAGTTTTTAGCTTCAAATATATTACCAGAAATATAAATGTAAATATTTTTCTGTATTAGAATTATGTGCCAAATATGTAATAAACCCAAACCTGACGCTCACACTATTTAAAAGTTTTCCATACATTTGAGATTGCTATTAAGAAATTATTTGTTCAAACCTAGAATTCGTTGTGCGTTTTAACAGTTTGACTAATTAAATGATGAAGATATCACTATTAATTAAGATATTTTCTCAAATTGTTTTTAATATTATATAATAACAAAGTATGCATGTTTATAATTATTGTTACTATATTGTACGCCTCCTGTTATTCATGCCTCTTTTAGATAAATCTAGCCCTGTGTATGTTTATATATGCTTATATGGATGTTTGGGATGATATTTACTTTTCAATATTTTGGTATATATTTTTATAATTGTCTATATTATACATCTATATTTTGGTCATTACTAAACCATATTTATCAGGAAAATTCAAGGTAGCATTAAATTTACTTCAATAAATCTTAGTATTTAAACAAGAATTATTTGCTTATTGCACATATTTCACACATTATTATAAATAAACAATAAGACCAACGCTTAGGGTTCATATTACATAGAAGAGATCATAACACCAAAAAAAGCAATCCTTCCCGGCCGGACCTGCCCTACTAAGACCCTCAGGGAGTCTATAACACTGTTGAAATATTACCTTTAAAAAGGAAGACGAGACTTAAAATAGTTCAATCAAGCAATATTTAAAAAGCGTCTGAAATTGAAAAATGACGTATTATAAATATTCTATAATAAATTATCTATCTATAAACGCTATGGCTTTTGACTATTATTTTTTTCTTCATAAAAGGTTTCTTCAAACATATTAAATAACTTTTCTTTAACTTTAGTCAATATAATTTTCTCTGTTACTTTTATAGCCTTACTAAACAAGTTTTTTATATTTCAAATGAAAAGGTTATTTTAATTAATTAAAATGTAGAAGGATGTTAGTTAAATTGAGTAAATGAATTCGGCTCTATAATCAGGTGATAACAGAATCCTGACCTGTTGAATGTAGGTTTCATTGTTAATAGTGTTATTGCATTTTGTAAGAAGAAAAATGAAAAAAATAGTTGTTGATACATTTAAGTTATATATTTTTGTAAGTGAATAGCCATTTTATATAATTTTAATTAGAAACTGATATGATATTATTTTGTTGATTGTTTTTTTTGTAGATTATTTGACCTAGGCAATTGGCCTGGAAGTGCAAAAAGATTTTTAATGAACTATGGACAATCAATAATGATGTATCTTTAAGTGTTACGTGTGAGGGAATAATAAATTAATAATATGAAAACCTGTCTCCTTGATAATAATGTCCTAAACGCCGAAACGTTGGATAATTTAACTAAACTTTGTTGAGAGTGAGGTGGATCAAGTTGTGTTATTATTATTTTTCATTATAAGCTATTATTTCCAACACTATTTTTGTGGGTCTTTCAAAGAATTAAACCAATTATTATTAACTTTTTAATGCTTCTTACATTCTTCATCTTTATCGCAAACATATCTATATATGGGCTTCTAAGTTGTAATTTTAGAATGCATTTTAAAATCATCCTGGCGATTATCGTCCGAACTATTAATAATTGCTTTCTGCACATTTTATTGTAGTACTTTTTAAAGTCTTCAACTTCAATGATAATTCTTGTTACAAGATAATACTAGCTGGAAACCAGATTGTGTTCCAGTGTATGAAGTTGTCAAAGTTCCTCGGCCAATTCTATCCAATTAAATCCTGATTTCTTCGGAAAGTGTCTCATTGATATTACAATTAGTTGGGAAATCAATATCAATAATCCCATAGTCTCTTATTATAATAATTTAAAATGAATACTAAATATATGATGAAAGCTATGATCATACCTCTTCTATAAATTATCGTTATAAATTTTATTACGACTTCATGTCATGTATGCCGACTTACTCTTCGACTAACGGATCCAAAATGACTTGAAAATCTGCATTGAAATGGTCTCACTATTAAGAAAACAGCTTCTCATGCCTCCAATTACTCTCTGTTATTAAAGTTCTGTGCTAATTGAAATTATAATACTTCCTTTCTCTTTCTCTCCGAACGTTAGTTCCATCCCTAGTTGCCTGGCTGTCCACGATATGATATTATGATCTCATCTAGTGCAGAATGAGCCTTCAAATGATTAGAAATCGATCATTGCGCAATTATATGCACGACTGGAACACTTCGAAATGACAGGACAAATTATTTGTAGGATAAAGTAATGAGTATACTTCATAATCATTATCACATTCCTTTAAATTTAATTCTGTAATGAAGAATAAGAAGCTTAGTATCATTATCTAAGTAAATAAAACAAATGACATCTACTAACCTTATGTGTACTCGAATATAGGGATTGGGATCATTCTCTGACCAGGATCGTGCTAGGCCATGGTAGATTTTCTGTTTATTGCCAAAAGAAACAGATGGGTTAAGATGATTCTGAACATGTCGCTGACCTGACAAGGTTATTACAAAACAATAATAGGTGTTTTTTTAAAAATATTTTGCCTTGGGTTTTCATTATTTAAGTATTTCTTATACTGAGCTTTTTTTAATGAAATATAATTTTTTTTATCTAATTTTGTCCTTCGTTGTAAAGGACATGCCAAGAAAATACAAACCTTTGACACTAACTAATTCCATATACGATTCCTACCTCAATAGCTGATTTATTTGGCCAAGTTAGTTGGCTATCTTTCAGCCAGATTATTTACTATTGTTAGGATCCGGGTTTCATCTGGACCCATGATATCCATTGAATGTGTTTCACAGCAGAAGGATAAAGTCTGAAGTAATTTACACCATTAATATGTTCTGTTTGGGAGTCTGATCTGATTGGCTGATTTCACGATTGCTAGTCAGTTTTAAGACACTAGAATTTCCCAACCAACAACTCTCATATGTGCTCAGATTGGTGTAAGAATAGATGTGGTTTTCTAATGAGGAAAGAAGTAATAATGGACAAATAGCTACAGGAAGAGGCTCATGTTGAAGAGACACGAAGAGGGTTGTAAAAAAAACCTTAACTTCGTTTTAGTCCCGAAACGTCTTCGGAAATCTGAAATATGTTCACAGAGTTTATCGAGACACACTGATATCTCAAAATTGAGATGCTTCGATTTCTTGCGGTACTTTTTATAAACACGCATTTATAACCTACCGAAATAAATTAAACATAGACCTACTAACCAAGGAGTCTATGTTTAATTAGAACTCTCCCATTTTAGCAGTTTTGGAATAGCAAAGAAAATGAAAATGTACTAGTTAAACCGGGGTAATTTAGACGAATTTAGACTTCTAGAATGTTTTAAAATCACGTTCAAATAAATTTGCATGTTTTTCTGTTTTTATGCAGTGGTAAACTTCTTTTATGCAACATTTAACATCTTTTTATTTTATAACTAAATATTACATCTCTTATTGTTTTCAAGCTGGCCCAATGTATTCCAAGAATTGTTTCGACGATGGTTAGTAAAGCATGCTTAAAGTTGAGTAGCTCGCGCCAAAGAAAGGCATGCGATCTAAAGATTTGTCTTCAGGTTTACTTTTAGGTTACTTCTTGAAGTATTAATGACGTTGGAACCTAAGTCTAACTGGAGCCTTAATGTTGCTTTCTTTAGTACTGATTACAGTTTCTAAGTTCTTTTCGTCATCGCTGGAAAATATCAAGTTACTCTAGCCTCAAAGAAATGAGGCTGTAATTGTTGAAAGCTCCAGTTTTTAAAAAAATTAAAAAAGCTTTTTCATTAATTGCAAACTTTGCATTTTCTTTCCACGTTTTCATCCGATCATCCTAATCCTTTAGATTACCTTGATATTGAAAAATTGCATTGGATTTTATGTCTATACAAAATATTATTATTATT
>NW_027104664.1:113684-115773 GCF_000696795.3 Halyomorpha halys | reverse complement strand
TTGTTTTATTGATTCACTCTACATTGATTCTCCACGTCAGCTTGTGACGCTCTTTCGCATCATGGTTGATTCTCTCTATCTGGTTTTCGGCCTCCCAAGTGGTCTCGTACCAACCGTAATGGTATTCATTTTTGTGTGTAGAGGCATTCTGATGGATTGCTTTGTGCCACATATCAGCACATCTGCAATCAGTTCACTACTCCTACTAGCTCTTCTTCTCCTTGTGGCAACACTCTGATTCCAGATCGCTCCTGTAATTGTACATTAATAATAACTACATACAGTTTAGAGTCAAAATCGACTCTACCTTTCCTTTCCATGGTATAAAAAATGGCGGCTGTTCTAGAAATTACAAAAAATACACTTTTGATTTCTTTCAAGTGAAGAATGTATTTTCTGTTAGAAAATTGTTCAATTTTTACATAGACTATACAGAAGATGTAGTAAATGCCATTACAATGTGAATATTGAAATATTTAAGGTACATGGCTTCTGAAATTTATTTTAATGTAGAATAATCTCATTTTTCATTCAGAACATTATATCCTTAAAACGACCATAAAACTAAGAAACTTCAAAGCACATTAAGGAGAGAAAATTTTCTATATTATGAGCTCTAATGTTAGCTCTCTGAGTTCAATAGTTCTCATGTTAAATTTTATCAAAAAGCAATATTTTTTCCAAATAACGCAATTTCAATATTCAATTACATGATATTCGCCAAAATTAGTTCACCATTTGGTGTATATCATGGAAACCGCGGCTCATAAGAAGACAAACGTTATCAACTACATTATATCACATTCAACTAGCTTTAATTATTTGGAAACAAAATGTATTTTTTTTCGTAATCTCCTTTATTATTATTTTTTCGGAAAAAATGTTTATTGAATCAATGTATATCGGGAAAGCTCTATTAACTAATCTCGGGTAAAGACCTTGTATTTTAGCAAATTTACTCTACTTCAATTGATGTTCTATTACATATTTTAGCTTTTTTTCTTTTATTACAGATATAATATAATATTAAAGGACCATATGAAAAATTTAACTAGTAAATATATATTGGTTTCATTAAAGGGATCAAACATTGGGGTGAAATAACTTATTTTCCCTCTCCCCTCCCCCCAAGCTATTAGTCTATAAGAATTTATTGGAGATTCTAAATTTTTTTTACAACTTATGATTACTGTCACTTGCTGGGAATGATTATTACCAGTACTTATGGGTTAATAATTTATTATGCAATATTATTAAAGTATTTATTAAGATAACAAAGGGGAGGTTGCTTAAGCTGGAGATGTTCTTAGGGTGGGAAGGAAACTTAATATTGGAAAGCCCCTATACACCGCGCCTTCTCTTGAACGGCCCTCCAGTCTTGTGGCCGCTTTGATCGTCTGGAGAATCATCTGCTCAGTTGTTCACGGGTGGCTTGAGCGATTGACGAGTTTTTTTTTTAAACTGAAATTGTTCCATTCAATAGCGTTTTGTATCCTTTGTCAGAAAACTCAATAACTTTATAGAATGAGAAAAATAAATGATTTTCATAAGGTGGCATCCAACTTCGCGTTATTTTTCGTATTCTAAAACTTCTCTTGATTTCAATGTACTTTTTTTTTTTTTTATTATTCTCAAAATAAATTCTAATTATTTTATTAAGTCGTATGTTATTTAATGTATTTTCTTTTTGAGGAAATTTAGTTAAAGCAGAGTACAAAAGAATACAAAAAAAAAATTAGGTGCAATAAGCATAAAACAAGTAGTGAACTACAAAACAGACATGAGAGAGGTAAGCGCACATTTTACTGACAACATTAGTAAAATATATTTTTAAAAATCAATTAACAATATTAATACGAGATATAAAAAGAAATAGATCATAAGGAAAGACTAGTCAAATACTTACTAAGCAAGTGGTGAATGGGTCAGGCAAAAGGCAGTTAACGATAAAATTTAAATTAATACGAAAAATTTATAATGGCAGATATGAATCATAAATATATGTTTTTAACAAATTTATTTCAGAAATTACTCAAAAATAACAAGTGAAAAATGTGTGCAAAATTATCCATAGTACTAATTCTGAATT
>NW_027104664.1:72499-111599 GCF_000696795.3 Halyomorpha halys | reverse complement strand
TACTTATTTGTGTTTCATTGACCGCACCCCCAACCATCTTCTCCTCATATATATATTTAAATTTTTTTTTTCATTTTTTCAAATTTTATGATGGAAAATATGAATAACATTTTTTTTATAAAACTTTTTATTGCATGAATATAAAATGTAAAATAATTACTGCGTTACTTTGGGATACATCTTTATACAATACATTTTTCTTGCTACTAATTACATTATAACTGTGTTTTACATTTTGGCAAAAACAAGCCGAAAAAAAACAGTATTGGAAAATAATATGTTCATAAGATAGTAAAAGCTTACTAGTTTTAATTTATTTTTTTATTCATATTGACTACAATAATTAACATGTTGATCAAGTCAACAAGTTTAGTATTGGGTAATTTATGTATTTAGGATTTCCAAATTAATAAATCACATTAGATTATATTTTAATCTAATTAAGTAATGCTTTAATTTAGATAACTAACTTAGCTGCCACGCTTTAGCTTTGGAATTAAATAACAGAATAGAACAAGCTTTTCTACCAGTCTACTGCGCTGACAAGGCACAAAAATATTGAATAAATTTCACGAGTCCACTCCCATTGTAATCTGCATTAGCTCTCTTTATATTATTTTAGAAGCAAACGAATAAGAATTAAATTTTCATTTTAAAATAATTATCGCTTTCTATATTTTTATGCAAGCAAGCGTTCCTGTTAACTACTGAATTGTTATTACTTATATTACATAACGAAATCATTTAATGTACATCATTATTTATTAATAGAAGAATTGGATTAGTTTTAAGAAAAAAATATATTTCCACATATTTTTGAGGATACCAACTTTCCTTCCTTAACTTTTTATATATTTTTTTTACCCTCCGTCCTTTTCCAAATAATATTGGTTAACTGCAAGCATTTACTAGGTAGAATATATAGTTTTAGAATATATATACAATTTTTTTTTTATATATTTGGCTGCCCAAACCAGCCACTTCCAGCCTGTGTGTCTTGGACTACTGCTTTCCAGTTTGCTCTTTCGCATCTTTGTCGATTCTGTCTATCCATCTAGTTTTTGGACTCCCATAACTGTGGTCTTAATACATATTAAGTGATTAATACATGAGAAACAATCATTACATTTCGAATAACATTTTATTTCTTATCCTAATTACTTTTTTTTTTTACTTTGAGGGTTTGTTAAACGTAGTTAGAGGATTAATTGTACATATTACATCTATCTAGGAACTCATAATTGTTACTACCATGACTTAGCTATATGCTTTTTGAACGGTCAACGGTGAATCCAAAAGTGTTTAAGGTTATCTCATAGCCTGCTCATTTGTAGGTTTGTTATGATTTTGAAGCAAATGTATCTTCTGATTTTTAACTGGTATTGCTAAAATTAGGCAGAGATCCAGTCATGTTATTGAAATTTGGGCTCAAAATACTGAAAAATCAGTATTCGTCCAACTGAACAGAATATTAATTATGATTAAAATTAATTATAAATAAAGAATTAATTGATTATGACTAGAGATAAGATTTTGGTAAGTGAAAAAACAAAACGAATATGACTATAGTGGTAGGCACCCGACTACTTTACTAAGTTTAAAAATTTATTGACAACTTCATTAAGATCTCAAGAAGCATGTTTAAATGAAATTTCGTCTTTTGTTTCCTAGCACTGAATTCCAAATCGAAAAGGCATTCAAATAAAACTACATTTATATTGCATACAATTTCGTGTTTTTTTTTTAATTATGTACGTTTCGAGTTTTATCTGTATGAAATTGGATATTTTACTCTCTTTAGACTAAATTTTGTATACAATAGTTGGATTGGATTTTTATATAATAAACATGTTTATGTTTATGTATGGCAATATTTATTCATTTTATTATTTCTTTTTCCTTATTTCATTTATATATTCATTGTCCGTCTGACTTTTTTATGACTAGTGGAAATTAAACTTTTTTTTTTGTTATATTACATTATCTGTGTATATTATTTTAAATAAAAAGATTGTTGTGATCACTATGAATACACCTATACATTTTCAAGTAAACTTAGATTTTAAAAAATTCTAAATTGATTAATAACACTAATTACTAAGTACAATCGTATTACTCACAATCACTGTTTTACAATTTCAGGCGCTTTTTAAATATTGCTTGATTTAAACTATCTTAAAGTCACGTTTTTCCACTTTAAGCAAATATCTTTTAGGACCGTCGCTCCCGGAGGTCTTAGTGGAGCGGGTCTGGCAGGGAAGGATTACCTTTTTGTGTTATACATCGACCAACGTAAATACTTGCTACAATTGTCTGTATGAAAAGACGGATACGAGATTTTGCAAATTGAATATGGTACTACATCTGCGAAGTTAACCTTCGAAATTTCCTGCAGAGTGAATTAATAATAATTTTAATATCGAATAATCTCTTGTCGTAATAACAAATTTTTGATATGTTTGTACATATTTTAATCCATAAGACTACATACTATTTAAACATATAAATATGAGTATAGTTACTCAATTTTTTATCTATTCTTTAGAGATATAATAAAGGCTCATGTGCTTGAATAATAAAGCGGTTGAAATAATGCTGAAAATTGATTATTTATATTTATTTTAATCTTAGTTTGCATGTAAAGTAAGTACATGCCGAAGGCAAACCCTGTCGTTGAATGGGTTATATACAATAAGATTGCATTTATTAGCATAACTTCTTAAAATGCACGCATGCGAAAAGAAAATTATTCATATATCCTTAAACATTTCAAGAATGAAGATAAAAAAAGTAGCAAAAAATATAACAGCAAAGATATTTTAATTATTTGAAGTATGTATTGTACTGTAAATATTTTTCAGCTGCTTATATTTTGAAGTAAATATTGTGTGATGATAAAACAAAAAAAATTTCTTAAATTATGAATAATTGGTTTTGTGAAAAAATTGTAGTTGTTATCAATGTGATAACAACTAATTTTTTTTTTAGTAGAATGAAACGAAAATTTAGTGATTATTTAATACTCAAATTTCTGATTGAGTATAGGTTTTGTCACCATTTTTTCAATAATTCGTCTTTGAAGTTAAACTCTAGTCAGCAACTAGATGTCTAAGGTAATAAAAGTGTCTAAGAAGTAGCTCGATTGTTAAAGATTACGACAAATAGCCTTACTAATGAAAAATTAAAAAAACATTTTTCACAATTACTCAGAATGAGCATCTCAGCAATGAGAAACTACCACCATAATTAAAGGCTAACCACAACAGGAAAATTGTGCCTTTTCCTGCTCATTAAACGGAATAGTGAAAATTAATTAAGTGGAAATCGTAAATTATGTTGCAAATGGTTGGGAGAGACCTCACACTAGAGAATTATAAGAGACAATGTCGCAGTACCTGAATATATTAATTTCCACTTGTAATTTGAATTAAAGTGACTCTTTAAGACCCGAATAAATTGAATTAATTTTATATCGAGAACTTTGAAAACATAAAATGAATTTTCTCCAATATTTATTTGTATATACTTGTGATGGACACATATCAAGAAAAAAAAGATCTATAATCGTTTTTTTTAGTAGTTATTTTTTGGGCATTTTCTAAAAAGCCATATGCTAATACACAAATACATTTTTTTTAAATTTAATATAATTGCATATTTTACAAGTCACATATAAGAAGATAAGAACACGAATAGATAAAACATAATTAGAAAAGAGAAAATCATTACTTCCAAAATTTATTCCTAAAATTTGAACATAATAAAAACTAAATGTATCGAAAATCAAATAGAATAAAATTATATGATAGATTGATTAGATTTAATTACTATTATTTATTAATAAAATGTATAATTTCTTTCGGCCATCTCAGATATTTTTTTAATTTGTTGAAACTGTTCGCAGAATTATGTTTGTTGAGTACCAAAAATCAAAAATAAAACGGAAGCAACTTTATTTAGTTTGAATATTTCGTTTCTGGCACGAGTTCTCGAACTCAGATCATAGACAAAGGATTATATGGAGTGCCTGATGCTCTTTTATAATTAAAAATTCCAATTACCCATCTTATTTTCAATAATCATTATTTCAGAAATTGAGAATCGATCATTAAAATAATATAAAAATATAAGATACTAAAACTTACTACCAATTAATATTGGTAGAAGATATGTAATCCTCTAGAAATACGAAGGAACGTTCGATAACGTTTTATCTTTGCTCTAATATCCCCAGATATTACTTGACTACCATACCAACAGTAATGGTGTGTTAACTGCAACAAAGTGGAGGAATATTAAGGATGGAACTAGGAGCCTATGGGTTTCAAACGTAAATAGATGGTGGAATTAATTCAATTGCTTTAAAGAGTATCGGAAATATGGTTTACCAGGAGAAAGTATGGTCAAAGGTGATTCCGAAGTTTTTAATTAGTTGGATAAGATTTGATGGGATTATTTTTATTTAAGAAAATGGCTGGGACTTCAGGAACAGGTTGATTAAAGTTTATATATAAAATGATGATATAGTGTAAAATGGTGTCTTTGTAATGATGAATATTGTAAAATGGGTTTACTTACATGGGTTTATCAATTTAATCCCACTACGTTAACTAGCTTCGCTTTAAAAATACTTCCATTTAGGTACACCAATGTTTCAGCAGTAGCACACTTCATGTACCGAAGTATTCCTTATTTTCAATGGAGGATACGAAAAAAAACCAATGTTTCAAGAAAATCTTCGATTTTATATGCAAACGGTATATTATTAATATTGAAATATAGCTAATCACCTAAAATAGAGAATACAGAAAAATAAATGATAAAACAGTTTGGAATCTAATCAAACCTATGTACTTGGCAGCCATTTTTTATAGTATAATATAATATATTGTAAGATGTTAAGTTAAAAATTGTAACATATTTCTTTTGTAATTAATAAAAGTACATCTTCCATTACCGCTCATAATGATAATAGTTCGTTACTTGTTGCTCCTCCTGCATTAAAAATAAAATAGTATTTGTTCGACTGTAATGTAATTACTTCGTACATTTACAATTTATAACCATATTTAAATAAAATACATGGTAACATTTGTACTATTCCAACTCGCATCACATTGCTAATACCATGGATAAAATAACATACCCACAATCCAATTTGTATCGATTGTCCTTATTGGCGGTTTCTTGCACTTCGGTGGCTTCCAAGAAGCCGGCAGCCATGATGGTTATCGCACCCTCCATCTTGATAAGGTACCTGCCATATGGCAATTTATAAATGGCGAGTCCGTACAAGGAGAACCCCTGATATATGGAGGCATAAGTTCAATTTTCTTCAGGCGTTTAAGCCTTACGGTATGTATCTATGATCCTGTAGATGCAACACAGCAAGCCCATTTAAATATAAATTTATATTCTGACAAATATTTATATGTATATATGCTTTAATAGTGGCCTCTGACATCAAAAAATTGCTGAGTCTATTTATAATTGGACGTATACCAAAGATACTGTAGACCACGGTTGCTTTCTTTACTGAGGTCGTCCTAGAGACTTTCCATATGCTTATAGAGTTGTGATAAATTAGCTCCAGTCTATGGTTCAATTTATAGAAGATCTCAAGCAAAAACATAAAAAGAATTTTTTTTTTCGTCAGGTGTTCAACTATTCTAGCAAGGCAGCAATATCCTGAATATTTGCCAATGTTGAGCCTTTAAAGTTTATGATTCATATAAATATAATTATAAAGGATTTGGTAGAATTGAAATTGGAAATTTACTACTAGATTTACTACAAAGCCTTGTCATTTTTAACAAAATATCAATAAACCTATCAACAAGGATGATTATATGTTGTAAATTTTTTTACAGGGATTTATTTTCTATATATTTTTAACATAATCTTCATAAAAGAAATAAAGTGAGGTCAGATATATTAAACATATTTAAGCTTTAGAAAAATAAATATATATAATATTTTAACCTAGGGCAATTATTAGATTTTAAATACACCAATTCACAAATTAAATTTTCTATTTTTTACCTAAAAGACCAGTAATAACTAAATCTAAAAGAATTTAATCAAATTATGATTAATAAATTCGAAATCTGTGGTTTTATGACATTTAAGACCTTGATTGCATAACAAAAGCCATAATTAGGCTTCCACATATTGTCCATCTGGTAAGTTGGACAATGTCAGTTTAGTAACTTCAACATCCAAGCCAGAAATTAAGTTTCCTCTGGCTTGCTAGTAATTATTTTAAAAAAACTTCACTTCGTAGTGTGTGTTTTTTTTTTAATTCATCTGAAATCATGTTAAAAAAAATTTCAGATTTTTATCTAAGTTAAAAAATCATATATAAGATATTATATATGTTTAGAATAATTTTGATTTCTGATATGGCGTAATCGTGTAATCGGGGTTCTATTGCATCTTTATTTTTTCAGATTCAGTGATGTGGTGTTAAATATATTTTTATATTCATAAATGTTTGATCTAACATCACAAAATTTTTAAATGAGGCATAAGATTGAAATTGAGATTATTTGACATGAAATAAAGCACTGTTTCGTTTGATTCAATCGTATTTAGAGCCTTCATGTTTCAAATTAATATATGAAGTTTTATAGCTTAGGTACTATTTTACTAGTGCATATTCCTTGTGCACTCCATTAGCACTCGTCGGGGTTGGCTTTCAGGGTCCTTGAAACATAAAACAAGTTTTACTGAGCAGTATTTGTAGATTTAGGCTGTAAAACTACTATTCTTAGAGTTTAGTCATAAGGAATTAATACTAGCTGTATTTTACATATTTCAAATAAAGTACTCGTAAAAAAGATCTGAACACTGCAATGCGTGGGATTCAACTAATGTTCCCAGGTTACGACTTCAAAATAAACGATACAATAAGTAATAAAATTTATTTATTTGTTGTGAAAACCAAAGGAATAAACAAAGGAAATGCCGGTAATAAAACGAAACCCGTTATAAAGCCACCTACAACATGAACTTTCCCATCAAAGTTTGATATTGCATGTGAAGTCGACATTACTACTCAAACTGTCACTAGTAGTTTGAATTTTAATGTCAGATTCAATCTAGGTTTTCTCTTTATTGTCAAATACAATAAATGTACAGTTAATATAAAAATATAAATCAGTGGGTGGATTCAACAGTGTTTTGTGAACTTTTATGTCACCGTCATTCGAAAAAATAATTCAATTTTAATTCTTCTCATAATAAACGCAGAGGAAATGCAGAAATCGTTTTTGTTTTTTTTCATTGACTTCCGACTAATTAAAAAACAGACCAGTAATGATAAAATAATAATAATTATTAAAGAATTCATTTTCAAACTATTGCTCAATCATTTTCCATTGTTCTCTACGTCAACCCCACCTTTAACCACATTAACATTTTCCAAGTAATTTTCGTAAAGTGTGCAGGTTTTTCAGTCGCGATGAATGCAAAGTTTGGAGAAAATATCTTAATATTTAGCTTCTAATTGGAGGAGTTGTTATTAATATAAATATAAAAAATATTAACACATCACTGGCTCAACGTACAATAATATTAAACTTAAATATGAATTTGATTTTAAAAATCCTAAAATGTTGGACATAGTCAATTTCACAAAAATAGTGAAGTAAAACATCACTAAATACATTTTTTTTTTTTTTTAGAAAGGGCGTTCAACTGCCTGGTCATCAACGCTTGTTGATTGTTGGTTTAAAATATTTATAGCGCTATTAGTTTTAAGACAGGCACTAACAATTTAAGTACACATTATATGGACATTGTTAATCGTTTAGTAATTTAATGTTAAACATCAGTATTATTTATTGGAATAAATTTAATACAATATTATAGTGATGTAATATTTACCTGGTTTGTAATCTATTTGTTATTACTTTTGTAAGGATATCCTTGTTTGAAGAATTTATATAATGGTTTTAGATCTTCTTATTATTAATATATATGAAATGTTGTTAATAAATATATTTAAAAAACTGACAGCAATGATCATTGTTATTATACCTATGACTATTAAGGAGAACAGATAAACGCAAAAATTGAAGATATATTTATTCAAGAAATTTGTTTTATTTAAAAAAAATTGTGGTGTATTAATTTAATTGTTATATGCATAAAATTATTAGAGTGAATTTGTATTGCAAATGGCCTGGTGATGACGAAACGTTGTTAATAAATCATTAAAATAAGTAAATGTTAACAAGGAAGAGAGACCTTTCACTTCATCTAATTATATAGTGAAAACATCTGTTATGAGATGAGTAATAAAATTACAATTCATATATGTTCACAATACATCTTATTTATACAATCTAAAACTAAGAATCAGAAATAAAAATTTTTACAATTTTCAATTTTGGGATAATATAAAAAGAACATAAATTATTCAAATATGTAGGGGAGCCTTTTCAGAACTTCATTTATGATACCTTAGTACAAATCATTTCTCTGTTTTTTTTATTTTAAATTTTTTGATCTTGCGTTGGTGATTTCAAAACACTATTTTTTTCTCCACCTCCATAAATAATCCAGACATGCGGTATGAAATCTCTAATAGGCCGCAAAATAAAATTATAATTATTATTACTTACTGCAGTTAAAAATTATAATAATAAAATCTCAATTAGTAATTGTCACTTCTTGATAATAGTAATTACTGTTCACAATTACAATAGGTAGTTAAGCCTATGTAATTTTATTAATAATTACAAACACACTAGATTGAACTTTTTATTTTACAATTATTTGTAATAACTATAAATAATAATTAAACGTAATTGATGATTACAATCTAATGTACTTTTTATACATTTATTTTATAATAAAGGTGATTATTTTATTTTTAATGGTCATAGTTTGATCAATGTTATTTTCTTTATCCTTTTGTTTGTTTATGTTATGTTTAGAGAGAGATTTTATTTATTTGTATGTAATTTTTTTTTCATTTATTTCTTTATTTTTATTCTTATGTTATTTTATTTTAGTATGAATGTAATCAGTTATCACTCTTACTAATTACCCGACAACTGTGGTTGATTTTAATATTTATCAATAAATAAAAATATGATAAAGGTCTGTTAGTTTTGGTTTATTTCTTGTTGATTTAAGTATCATGTATGTATATAAATTATTATTATTTGCGTAAATACCAACTTATCTATCCAATAAATTCATACTGGTAATGGTTCAGAGTTCGAAAATTCTCATTCTTTGTAATTTGCCGGACTTTGTAATGGTCGAAAGCCCATATGGTTGTAGGATTGATAACAAGCAGAGGAAGACAATGCTGCAACATTATTATTTTTAAGCTGTCTCAGCGAACGTCCCACGTACTCCATAACTGTTAGACAATTAATGGAGACTAAATAGGAATAGCCTTTGAACCAGAGTTGTTCTGCTTCAATTATTGCGGAGGGTGGAGACCCAGGGTTCTCTAATTCTTTCACAAGAATTATGGAACAATAAAGTGCGACTGGGAGGGGTTCTGTTATTTAGATGTAATTCGTTAATAGGATATAAAAAATCATTAATAGAAAAACATAGAATTACACTAATTATTTTAAATATGCTTGTTTGAGAGTGGTTTAGTTTATTCTTAATTTAAAGATAATTTTGATCCTTTTCATCTCTCAACTTTTATTCTTTAAAATTTGATTTAATTCTTTAAAATTTAAAATGGCCTGAGGGCCGAAACGTTGGAAAAATTTTAATGAATAAAAGTTGAGAGATAAAAAGGATCAAAATTGTTTTTAAATTAAGAATAAAATTACACATTAAGAAGAGTTCAATATGCTTCTAAAAAAGTCTGTCTAGAACACTATCCTTTTTTTTGCAGACTTCTATTGTGTACATAAATACTTAGGTTTCAAAATTAATGATTTGTTGTTACTGTTTTTGAGATATAATTATGTCCAGAAAGTTATATATTTTCGTATTTGTAAACAAACGAAGCAAATAAAATTTTATATAATTTATATTACAAAAATTAAAGTGAATTTGAACTATTTGGACATCAATTCTCAACTTTTTTTTCAGCTTTGAGCCGAATCATTTCAATCTTTTTCGAAATATATTCGTGTCGCGGAAAGTGCGATTGCGCAGCGATAGTAGTGAATAGTCATTGAAATTGCTCATTTTAGTTTTTATCATGTCATATATACAAGTTGGTAAGGGATTAAAAACACTCCTTCCAGAGTACTCATGCGTGAAGTGTGAATATAACATTAAATGTTGTGTATGAGCCTAAGAACAAGGCCATTCGTGAGTTATGATCCATTAAGCCTTATCACTACCAGAAGAGAACATATTTTATCAACAGCTATTTATTAAAGGTTTTGAAAATACCGATTGTACTTTTTTTACTCACAATAACTAATTATGGAATAATAATTTATGATATTATCATACGAAGTGTATGTGATCCATTAATGTACAAAGATGTAGTAGAATAAATAAGTAGTGGATGCTCTATTTGTAGTTTAAGTTTTTTTTAAATAACTTTATTCAAATTAACAACTGTATATTGCATAATACATTTAGTAAATATGGTCTTAGTTAAAATGGAGTGTTACAGGCGTGTAGAGCAACTATCCACTGGTAGCACTTTTTTTTTTTCTGGAACCATGATAGTACTACTTTTTATTTATTGATAGATATCACAATCTGCCACACAGTTGTGGGCAATAGGTAATAGTGATGAATGATCTCATTCATACTACAATAAAATAAAATAAATTAAATAAATGAATAAAAAAAAAACTCTCGGTAGCACTCTAATGACATTTTACAATAGCTGATCTCGTGGCCATCTTCTTTTCAGGCGCCTCGGAGGATTGTCAGGAATGGAAGAGGATGCAAGATTTGAAACCAGGGGGTTTGAGTGGTTAGGGAGTTTATAATGGAAGGAGTGATATTTTATTTATGACAAAGTAAGGAGCATTGAGGATTTTACGAAGGATTTTATAATGGAAGGAGTGATATCTGGTTCGGTCTAGATCGGTTACATAGGGAACATTAAGGTCTTTATGTATGATTTTATGTGTGACAAAGTAAGGATCATTGAGGATTTTGGATTGTAAGGAAGTTTAAGTTTTTAAAATAGATTATTGGTTTATATATAAAAAAATGAATTATTGAATGAGATTACATTATTCTCTTTAAAACAGTATATCATGTCTACTCAACTCAATTAAAATCTTCCTCTTGTGTATGGCCTCTATAGTACTTGACCGGGAAATGAAAAAGGCAGTTATTTCACCTCAATTTGTGATTACTTTAATGAAAACAATGTATTATTACTAGTCAAAATTGAGGAGTCTGCCAAGTATAGTTTGGGATGATAAAAATGGTTGCTGTTTCAAAACGTTAAAAAAATTAATTATTCATTCGAAGCTCTATATCTTTAAATCCACCAACAACACTAGATAACTTAAGAGAACGTTATTTAAAGTAGAGTAAATTTGCTAAAATATTAGACCTATTAGAGCTATTTATATTCAATAGTTCTCGAGATATAGCTTTTTAAAAAGCAACATTTCATAAAAATGTACTGAAAGATTAGTAATTAGTGAATTTATTTTGAAATATATATATCTCAAAAACCATTCGACATACAAATGTATATTAACACTCAAATTAAAGCTAGTTTATTGTACTATTAAGTAGTTCCTGACGTTTTTCTTCTCAGGAGTAATAGTTTCCATGATATCTGCTAAAATAAATTGATTTATAATTGTTCGGACACACACACCAGAGCTCCTCATAAACTTAAGAACTTACCTTGTAGAACTGAAATTAATTATTCTTATTACTATGATCTTGTTTTTAAACATCGATGAGTAGATAGCCTTTTTCATATTAAACCCGAGGTAAAACTGCAACAGTATCACATAACTAAGAAGGGGATGGCCGGGCGGACCTCCCAGCTATAGAGAGAGGCTAAGTAAACCGAGCTCCTATTAAAGCTAAGGAGATTGCCAGCCTTCTCAAGGGCTCACTCTAGCGGTCATAATTAGAATTATAGCAGATCATCTTCTGGAAATAATTTGAATTACTTCAGCTTCGGTCAGCAGGGTCTTAGCCTTCGGGTGTCGGATCTCAACCTCCTATAGGGAACTGAAAGGAAGTATTCCACTTCCGATTCAAAATAATTTAGTTTTTAGGATTATTAAGAATATACTTTAAGAGAAGTTCGCTAGTGGGTGAAGCAAAAGAGAAATCTCACTAATAAGTAATCATTTTTCCTCAGCAAAAATATAAACCAAAAACTTAATATTATAGGTTCTGTACTGGATGAGTTTTCATTAATATAATGGGATGTAGTGAAATATCCCTTCCCTGCTAAAATTATTTTAAATTGTTAAAATTTAATGTTAATGAATCATAATTAACGTTTCGTGCCTATCGCCCCATCATCAGGTTATTTACAATACCAATTTACACTATTCCTAGTATTATTGTATAATTATATGCTTGAAAATATCCCGAATAGGGTCAGGGACTCGAACTTACAACCTGTGGTTTGGCAGCCAAGTGCATTCTCACGCTGCTACTGTCACCCCCTATGCATAATATGGTTAGTATAAATTTGTACTGTAGATAACCTGATAATGGGGCTATAGCCCCGAAACGTTATTAATGATTCAATAATATAAGGAAGATTAACAAAGGAGAGATATTTCACTACATCTCATTATATAAAATAAAAACTAATCAGTGACTTAATGAATCTTGGAGGATAACAATTTAAAAATACCTTATTGCTGAACAAACCGTTAATTTATAGCTGTTGCGGTATGTGTGTAGGAGGGAATCTTGCGTGCCTATATTGGACGATATCTGTTAAGATTTCTAACTCCTGATCCGATATCAGACCTGCCTCAGTTCCATGGGATAGGGCCATTATATTGTAATGGATTTGGTATAGCACTGCCTCCGCACTATTATACTTTAAGATCAGCCTGTTTGTCCAATATCCTCTAATGGGATCTTGCTTGATAATGATACAGGGATTATTCCAAAATTCCACATTACCAGTAGGACAGTGCGACGAAAATTGGAGAGAAATTTTCGAAATCATATATCAAAAAATTATTATTTTTTTTAACTTACGATGAATTTGTTCTGAACTTCTTTTTTCATCTATTACTAACCAGGATAGATGTTTCATTTTTGGAAACAATGGTATTATAAATAATATTTAAATAGTTACCATCTCTTAATTTTACAGAGATGGTAACTATTTAAATATTATAAATAATATTTAAATAGTTACCATCTCTTAATTTTACAGAGATTTCGTGTATAAGGGGTTATGATAAGTGAGAAAACTAGAACAAGAGATGGAACTAGGCTGAGACGAATACACCATCATTTTGTAAGTATAATATAATCATATCAGTATATAAATAAAACAACTAGTGGCTGGTTTCACGCCGTTTTTTAATTCCAGGCGCTTTTTAAATACTGCTCTTTTTAATTATTTTAAATGTTCTCTTCCCGTTTTAAGAGCCTTAATGACTTTGCAACCACCAGTGGGTGTGCCACACTAAACAATACGGAACTTCATTGGAACCATTATATGTTATTCCTTAAGGAGCAAAGGCCCACTTCTGCAGTAAATAGAAGTAATCGAAATTTAACATATAGAATCCAAATCCGAAATTCGTGCATTTTATCTTCAAACGCATTTCTATTCGAGTCGATTTCAATAATACTGAAGAGTTGAGACCCTCCTCAGGAACTTCTGGAAATTTCCTCCAGGCTCGGTTGAATAATTACAGCACGAACGGGAATACTGAATAGGTAATGGGGTAAGTAGTCGAAAATATCATGTTTATACTGAATACCTCGAGGAGGCATTATTTTAAGAGCGGCTCGTCATTAGAGGAAATTACATTTAATGAGCCTAGTAGCACCGCATTTACTCGTAGCGTTTAGTTCTTAATTACATGCCCCTATTTCCTAAACCGTAAAACTATGAAACATTCATGAAATTTAAAATGACTGTATTCACAAAAGGAAGCAGTTTGAGACTGGTTATTAGTAGCCAGCATTAGGCCTAGTAGTAGCTAGTCCACAGGATTCGGGGACGATAAGGGAGGATCGCTCCTTCCACGGAGTCAAGAAATGGATACAATTCGCGTAATGACCTGCATTAATTAATTCTAGTTATTTATGAAGGTAGTCTTGCAGGGAGATAATCTTCCATCTTTATCTTTTTATAGTTCGTATCAGAATTACTATGAATGATTAAAAAGGGTAATGATGCCTGAATGTAATGTTTAGTGGGCATTGACCTCAACTTATCTATTAGCCTAGAGCTCTATGGAGGATTATTTTAATCCGTTAGGCTGAAAGGAAATAGCCTCAACAAATGTCCCGTAACCATTTATCCTCTGAGATTGATGAAACGTTTAAGTGTTAATAACCGTTCAAAACGCCACTGGTAATTTAAAATAACAATTTCATTCGGATAACAGTCAGTTACCTAAAAATTATACAATTAAAATTGTTGTATTTCGTGTTGGTGATGTGTAAAGCTGACTTTACTGCCTCCATTTCCAACATGTTCATAGTTCAGTAGAAAAGTAAATGAAAACATAACTAAATGAAATAAAATGGACCAATGTACTTTCATAAACTGCAATCTTTTTTACCACAATTGGTAAGTGTTGGCACGACAACACTGACAGAGCACTAAGCATTAATACGGACTTCAGTTCAGCTGAATGTTGCTCATATCTTTGTTTACATTTTTTTCTGCTTTTAAGTTTAGCTTTTCTGTTGACAAAATATTAGATTTAAGATTTATGAAGTAGAACGTCTCGGATGTTGTATATACTCCCATACCGAAGTATGGATGAACATCGAAGAAATTTTATCCATGGGGAAGATATAACAGTCAGGTCTAGTTCAGGTGAAGATATTTTTACTTTCCGCGGTAAAATTAATGAAACACTCTCACTGCATTTAAGATTCTCTTAATCAATATTTACTCTGGTTTTCATGAATACTTAATCTATACTTTTTTTTTATTTTTTTTTTTTTTTGTATAAGGAATTCATATAAAAACTTGTTCTACAGGTCCTATTGTTTTATTAAATACTTTTATTAATTAATTAATACACTTAATTGAATGTAACTACTGCTAAGGTCACAATGATTCCTTTCTTATTCCTACTTTTCTTTTGTCTCCTGTTCCTATTTTTTGAATCTTCTTTCTCTCCCTTTCTTTACTAGTTTAATCACTTTAATATTTTACCTTTTTATAACATTAAAAATTAAAATTTTACAAATAATCGACTCTAGCGCTCAGTCTCTAGCTTTATAGCTTGTGTGGTAGAGCTTGATTCAGGGTTCGTTGGACAGAATATTAATATTGTATATAGGTATGATTGTGTCAATGATTTATTTCGCATATTGATTTTAATTTACACATTTGTATACTTTTTTTTGTAGGAGGAATTCATATAAAACCTTCTTGTTTTACAGGCCCTATTATTTTATTAATTAATAAATAAATAAAATTAATTGAATGTAACTGCATACTTCATTTTAATTTACACTACATTTGTTACTTATTTTTCTATCACTTGAATGTCTGTCGTCTTTCAACCAGACCTGATGAAGGCTAGAAATTCTGGCCGAAACGTTGGAACTAATAAATAAGCTTTTTACTTATTTGTGTTATTCTCTAATACAACCAACCGTCTTGTCCTTACATATATACTTTTCTATTATTTAACTCACTGATCTACTTATGTTTATTTGATGTATGCATGTAATATTTTATTATTATTAATATTCTTTTTATTTCATATATATCTTTATTTACTTTATTTTTAATTATTTAATACATATATATTGTATGATTGAATGAGTACTGCCTTAGTACTGATTGCTCCAGATTGTAGGAGATTGTAATATTTCAATCAAAAGATTTTAAAGAAAAAAACATACAACCGAAATAAAACAAATTATTCAACAATTATAGATAAGAATATAATAAGTGATACAAAGTTATAATTACATAATAAAAGAAAATTGGAAGAAGATAGTTGGCCGTATGAAGTAGATTGTAGGAAGATAGTCTGGGTAGCGGTCATAAAGGAACAATAAAGGAACTAGTAAAAAAAAAAAAATATGTTAAACAAGATTGGTTCCTCTTGTTTAACATTAAATAGGTTTTTCCTATATAAAAATGTTGTTTTTATTGTTTATTAATATTCTTATTGCTTTCATCTTACTTCTTACCGTACTTTTACTATTGCCACATTAATTTAATTTAACCTATCTGTCTATCATTTACACCTACATTTTACCAAATTTGTTACTATTTCTAATAACTGTCTATTACTCTAGTCCTATATTTACACTTCTATCACCCATGGCTTACTTATTATTAATTAGCTCATTTATATTTTATTAACTTAGTCTGTCTCTTTTTTTTTTGTATATGTATTCTAATTTTCTTGTTACATCTTACATTGTTTGTATCTTATTTTCATTTAGCTCTGAAGAATCCCTGCAAAGAGAGGTGAAACGTTAGTTAACAATAAATAGTTTTTTTAATAGTTATTTTGCACCTTTATTGACCATCACCCGTACTATCTTCCTAAAATCAAAGAAAATAGTTCCTAAAAATTCCTAATGGTGGTCATGTTTTTTTTTTCATCTTTCTGCATATAATTTCAGTATTTATATCCTTAAATATGAAGAAAGAGGGATTAAAAAGGAAGCTATGTTTCATAGAATATTTTTAAAAAATAATATTAATAGAGAAATTTTAGTACTATTTTTAATGCATTTATTAACTAATTTTCAAGCAAACGATGTAGCGATATTATAAAAAAGAATATCGATTTTAAAGAAAAAAATGTTTCATTGTTATTATATTTGTATTACATGTTTTAGAGATTACTGGTTGAAACAGTAGTGTCGTAGACAGTTAACCCTCTCCTAGCTGATCATTATGCTTATATTCACTGGGCGCAGGGACTAAGTTGTGAATGCTTACTTACCCTAAATACCGCCAACAGGCTGAGAGAGTTCTGGTGTCGGGAGCTCCCAACCGAGCCCTCGCAAAACTCTAGAGAACACGATTGTTATGTTCTAGGAGGAACGACCCCGTCAAGTTTCCATTACTGACAACCCCCGCCAGACAACTTGGGAAAACTGTGTCCATTGTGAATCCGCTCCTGTTAATAGAGAAGTAATGTTTGTCTTTGCCTCCACTCATCCTTGTCCTGCAACTTTTCAGCGACACAACTTTTACTATTCAACTCTCCTTGACTTCTGGATGGATAGTGCGTACTCATTAGATCATGCGCGTGATTAAGTTCCTCCTCAGTCTTTCAACATTTTTTCATCAATTAATTAAAAAATTTCAATAAATATACGATTTAAAAAAAAAGAAATACGTTTCTCAATTTAAAAAAAAAATTAGAGTTCAACGGTTTTATAAAACCAATACTCAAATAAAAATTGAACGAAAAATCTAATAATAAAATTTTATTTTGAAATGCTTGCATCAATTATCACACTAGGAGAAATACAGCCTCCAGACTATTGTGAAATAAACTATAGAAAATCATTTAATATTTAATTACTATCCAATAATAAAATCTGAGATCTAATTTTATAAGGACAGTGATAATTAACCATAAAAAACAAAACTAACCTTCCATACCACCGTCTTTTGTGAATTGGTTAAGAGCAAACATTTAGAGCTTCAGGGTTATGACGCTTCAGAATCTCAAAAAGTACAAAAACTGAAAAAAGTAAAAAATAATTTCTGGAGATATAATTAAAAAATAGTTATTTATTTAAATGTAAAAAATGTTGCTATGGAGATAAAAATGAAAGTGCACAAGCAGAACTTTGTGAACATTCTTTCGGAAAGAAAAGTTTCTGAAATCTAAATTATACTTAGCATAACTGTTTAATGATCCTTGGAAACTATTTTATCTGTTTGGCAATGTTTAGAGAATCAGCCTTTAATCAAATTACATTAATTTTATTAGTTATAATAAAAATATCCATACAGTTTCACACTTTTTTTTTTCTTACAACTCTTACGTTTCTGCCATTCCGGTCATTCTTACTTTATTATTTAAATTACAAATTAAAATTATTTAAATATAATTATTTTTAAAAACTTTGTGAACCATAAATTTCTCTCCTTATTTACAATATCATAGCTAACATTTGTTACCAAACAGTTGCAGGCTATTATCCCTTTTTGAAATAGTCAGTAGCCTATAAAATTATAATTATAATTATTATTCAGTTTACAATGTCCATTTCGATTTATCAACAATACATTGTTCAACCTACCTTACATCTCAGGTTTACCATATTCTCATTATATGTCCAGTATATTTATTTATTCATATCAGTAATAAAAACCTACCAAATTTAACAATATATTGTTCATCATTCATAAAAACATTATGGTAACAAATTAATTTTGCTTGAAATTTTATCATAAGTTCAGATTTTTTGTATCTGATTTGAAATTAACAGTTTAATAAATCTTTTCCTACATATAAATAGATTCCTTTAAGCAAAACCATTGTATTTTTAAAATCAAAATTATGATGTTTAACATCACCAAAGATGTTTTATCTGAGTCTTTACCCTTATTTTTTACATCATTATTATGCAGATATATTCTTCCTCCCAATTTATTACTACTCAATTCAGTAACTTTTACTATCTTATTTCAATGGTTTTTTTAATGAAATTATACCTAATAATAACAAGAATATTAATTTAAAATTACACTACTGCTGATTTTGTTTTTGGTCCATTCTGTTCAATTTTTTTAATATCTCCCTTTTACATTTTACTATATCTCACCTATGCCATATCTACTTCACCTATCTGTTCTACCTTAAACACTTACCTCTTTACCATATTTATAACTAATTTTAATGAGTAGTCAGCTACAATTTATTATCTAGATCTATATTTAGAACTTCTATTACACCTGGTTATATTTATTAGCATCTTTTTTCCAGTCTACCTACATGTATACTTCCTTATATTGTTATTATTAATTCTTTTCTATATAGTTTATAAACATAACAATTGTTTTTATTTTAATGGTTTGTTAATTCTACAATATTTGTATCTTCTTTTTTTATTTAGCCCTGACGAAGTCCTGCAAAGTGGGGCAAAACGTTGGTTTACAATAAATAATTTTCTTTTACTATTTTGATACCTTTATTGACCGCCACCCGGACTATCTTTCTACAATCTACTTCATTAACTATCTTCTTTCAAAATACTATAATAGTATTCATTCTATTTTTAAATAATTATTACTTCATATGACAGTTATAATTAGTGTTCAAAGTGGGAACAGTGGAGATGTAAGTATAATTGATGATATACTTGTACTCAAAAAATGGTTGAGGGATCAAGCTAGACAGCACTCAATAGGTATGAAGTACGCAAGCCTCCGTCAGGCACATGATAAAATAAATTCACTAATAACGTATATTTTTTTCTTGAATTTTACCTTGATTTGACCAGCCAGCCAATTTTATTTTCAGCTAACCAATTTCTCCTTGATAATGCGAAGGTTTTAACGTATCACAAGATTACATATACTAATTAATTGATCTATTAGTGACTGATTCATCGCATGAGTTATCAATCTTCATCTTTTACGGGACAGCAGCATCAATGAATCAAAATTGCTTTAAGAATTTATTAAATATTTCGAAAATTATAAAATAGGAATTGATTTATAAAGTCATTTAAGAAACAAATTAACTTATGTGCCTGAGAATAAATCTCAAATCAAGGAAAGAGCGGACCAGTTGGATGTCACATAAATAAAACCTCGAGTTCATTAAGGAGAGTAAAGAACATCGTTTCCCCATCATATAAGTTATGTGATGGTCATAACAAATCCTACAGAATCCGCGGTAAGATTGTGTATATCACTGCTTTATGTGCCTATAACCCACACGCGTGTGATACCCCGGCTCGTGTGACTGAAGCATTGACTCCACATTGAGGTGAAAAGGGACGGTGTTCATGGACTGTGGGAACGTGCTGGAGTGTCGGATTACGGCCGAAGATGTGAGAGTTAGGTTAAAAAATGCCGACGCCACCCCCACATGGGATAACTGATTTCACGGTGGGCGGCCTCTCTGTCACAATCAGTGAGCCAAAACACTGGAACAGAATTTTAATGGGAAACACCGCCCTGGCTGGGCCAGCTGGTTCATAGGAAATATCATGTAAGGCTATTTGTCGACCTTTGTCAATAGAAACATAAATCAACTTATTGTTCACTAAATAATTCCATCTCTATCTGGATCTCCTGATAATCATGAAACATCGATTTTTTTCCAGAGTGTCTTTCTTTAAAATTCTTTTTCAGTTATTGATTTAACACGGTTTTGACGTTATTATGAAGTCAATATAAGACATCGTTTATACCTTCTAGATATGAGGTTATTAATATTTAACTAACCCTTCAATATTCTAAACTAAAACAGCATAGAATTAGAAGTGACTAACATATTACAAGCAGTTCATGTACAGTTTCGTTTCCTAGAATACCTAAGATGATAAAAACAGGATTTACAAAAAAAAAAAAAATACTGTGAATTTCAATATTTTGTCTTATATAAATATACTTCTTAGGGATGGCGATAAATCTATCAAGCAACAGCTATTGATTTTATCGATAAATATTTTCATGGTTCTTTATCAAATGGTCTCATAACTTTGGCATATTAGAGGCCATTATGAGGTTCTCACGGCAAAAATTATACGTGACTACATTAAGAATTTCACTTTACTTTTAAGAAAACTGTCACAGGAAGCGATGCACAAATATTAATCAAATTTCAAAATTAATTGTCATGGGGACATAGGCAAAGATATAGGACTTTCTACTGCAGACTTGAGCGTCAGTGAATTTCCTAAATCATTTTCATTAATGTCTCAAACAAATAAATTCACAAAATATGCAAATGCAAATTTCAAACTTCTCAACATTAAAAAAAAATTAAAATCTGCACCGCTACAACACAAGGGGCACTACCTGGTTACAGTGTAAGGAACTGGTACTAGAGTAACGGTTATGCAAGAAAATAATTTAGTCAGAATCTTGCTCGATCGCCAGATTTTTACCTAATTAAGATTAGTCACTTTATGAGGCTGGGTGGACTCTGAAGGGTTCCCGAAACCCACAGAGCTGACTCATGGTTAGTCTGAATTAGATTCAGATTCGAAACCAACTTCTCAACAAAAGTTTGAAATTCATTAGCCTTGTAGTTATTTCAATTTGTCTTCATATTCATTTAACTTTAACTTCTCTTTTTTGATATTAATTAAATTTGTGTTTTCTATTAATGTTTAAATATTTTTACAAAACACACGGACAGTCTAATACGATTAGATACACATTCACACAACAAACTGTTCAGATAACTACATTTGACGCAACTAAGAGAAGCCACATATTCATATTGGAGCTGCAGAAGATTAATTTCATTCAATTATGATCAGTACCTATTTAATATGTTTTTAATAAGACTATTATTTTCTTCATATTCTATTTTCGGGAAAAGCGAGTATAAATTTTCAGTCTCAGTGGTTGTTTTCTATTATGGAGAGATAAGGACCCTGATAGACTAACCCCATCACCACCCCTATTCCAACCGAAGTGAAGAAAGGCCAACTCACACAAATACAGAAGGCAGCGGCACTCTATCCCAACGGCGCAGTTTTCACCCTCGGCCTTTTGTTGAATTAAACGAGTTTCCCCACCCTCCCTATAACCTCCCTCAACCTGAACATAATAAACCTAATCTCATTTTTTACTCCTTACACCCTTCCCTAGCTTTATGGTTATAAACTTTGATCCTCCTTCAAACTTTTAAGGTTGAAGACCACGGAAGAATAAACACCCTTTCCCTCCCCACCTCTGTGAACAGTAAAAATTGTTCGGAGGGGCTTAGTGCAGATTAGAACTTTTCTGAAAGTTAATGCCACCGGATGTAATCCAGATTTTAAAGGAACGGAGGGAAAAAAAGTTCTGGAAAGTGTAACTTCCGACACTCACCGTTTCAAATTACAACCATTAAAAGTATTTTTGTTCGTTTGGTGTATAGAGAAAATATAATAAATTTTGTCTACTATTAATAATCCGATAAAGTCTATAATTTTTACATGTCTTTATTTACAGTGACCATTGAAAAACTATTTTCAAAAGTTTTGATCATCTTATGATAAATACACTTTGTAGTCGTTCATCGATACCTCAGACGTAACGACACTAAAAAACTGCTTTCTTCCAAATAATTTTTTTGTTTTCATAACCCATATATCTGCAAGTTTTTAATTATGTTGTAGTGGGCGTTGTATGAATTTTATAATTTGCTAGGGCACACATTTGTTTTTAAATGTACAAATAAAAATGTACGCAATATTTTTATAAATTGTGTAACTCTGTTAAAAAACTTATAACTCATTGTATTAATGTTAAATACAAATTAGCAGTAATACTAAATTGGTAAAAATGGGTATAATGTCGTTATAGAATTTAAGGTATCGTCCTAGGGCACATAATCTGAAAAACAACAACAATAAATACGTTCTCATTATTTAATTTTAATTACTAAACTAAGCAGGGTCAAGGACATGTGAACATCAAACGAAGACAGGAATAGACTGTGTTTTTGCAGTTTGCTAAATAAAAACATAAATAACTACGTTAGAAAAAATTATGCAATACTATACTGATTTAAATAACTTTTTGAGTATGTCCGATAGCCTTAAAACGAAATTTGAGATGTTTTAAAAATTAAACCTACGGTAAGAACCGATTTCCACCCCTTACAAGTACAAAGGATTTTCATTAAGGGGACAAATAGATTGAAAACAAAAGTAATTTTGATATGTGAACATAATACTTATGTTATATCACATATGTAAATGTTGAAATTATGGATTATTTTTTTAAACAAAATCTCATAATCTGGCCTTAGATTTAACCTTATCTGTCTGTACAATTCATGTAATTGAATCTTATTATTTATTTATTTTTTACTTACAACGTTCGACTACAAAGAAAATGCCTTAGTTATATGCATTAATGGCCATTACCATCATAATCATTTTATCCCCCTTTACCGCTTGCGCAGAGTGAGGTTACGATTAGTAGAGTCTGGACCAGATGTCTCGTTGTTGGGCCAACTCTCTTCTTCTGCTCCGGTCTACATCCCGCCTCCTGAACGCTTCCTTAACACTTCCTCCCAGGAAATGTGCGGTCTTCCTCTTGGCCTTCTTCCCTCAACTCGAGTCTCATATGTCTTTCTGGGAGTTCTTTCCAGGTCCATCCTCAGGAGGTGTCCGAACCACCTTAGCTTGTACTCCTGTATGATGCTCTCAGCCGGCTTAACTCCGAGGCTAGTCCTTATGGTGCTGTTCCGTATTCTATCTCGTGTGTGTCCTTCCTTCCACCTTACGAAGATAAAGCATCTTCATGGGTTGGTTAGACTCTTGTATTTCGAGGTGAGGGTCCACGACTCGGAAGAGTAGGAAAGAATAGGGAGGAACGTCGATTTATAGATCACCAATGCATTATTTAATGGTACGAAATTTTGTCCTCCTCAAACGACAGAACCTAGTAGATCTAGAAATATCTTCTACAGAAAGTCGTAAAGAACGAAGAGTAGAGAGCTTGCAAATATCAAAAACCGAAGAGATTACAGCAGAAATAAAAATTTAGCTCATTAAGTCAATATGATCTCAAGTTCTACCTCAATACTAGTTGCTACGGAAATCGAACAATGCTTATAGGAAACGACAAAAAAGGCATGCTTGTAGATGAAAGTAATATATAGTTGATGACTTATACTGTATTTTATAGCAAATTAAAACATCTGGCAATCTGTCTAAAAAGTATTTCAATATCTACTAAACCTGCACTGATAAAACCTTAATGAAATAATGGATTCAACAGCACGAAGGCTTTGTAATTATTGTTCAGGATCCGTTTTTAAAACAGTTCCATAATTCCGAGAACGTAAAATTACATCTCAAAGGTATAAATGTGTAACTGAGGTATTTTTTAAAATGTTTAAAGCAAACACTTTAATATTACTGTATATTTTTTGCTCCATCACTAACAAGAGAACAGGAAAGGTGTTATTCCTAGGAATCAAGGATTTTAACTTGAATTTTATAGATATCAAGGAATAAATTCCGTTTCGCATCTATCTGTTGTTAGCCAAATTTGCGTTCGTGTATAATTGATCATATGCAGGTTGACATCTATAGAGTTCTATATCAATATCATCAAAATCCATTCTCTACTTTCGCTTTGCATACACATTTATTTTAATTAACACACATTTTTTCGAAAACTGCAGGTACAAATTTGGAGGAACGTTGGAGATTATTTTATTCAACGGGAGGAAAGGTGAGCATTGGTGTAAGTATAATCTAATACTAATATTATGAAATTTTCGCTTACTCATGCGAAAAAGATAAATATCCTGGGTACGCCACTTATAATAGTGGCTGTTTGTAGTTCAGGGAGTTGCGCCAGTCTTAGGAAGCTTAGAATAGCACTGGAGTGCCGGTCTGAAGAGCAGTTGACTTTTATTTTATGGAGGTTTAAACTGTTTGGTTACCTCTTGATATCTCCCCTCTCCCGTATGGCGGAATTCGCCAGGGTAATGTATGGGATAAGGTACGCCCATATTTGTAATATGTGCGTATATCTCAAAAATACAGTTTCTTGATTTTTAAATTTTTTTTTTTTTCAACGCCTTTAGTCCCAAAAACATGGAAAACGGCATTGAAATAATTGTTTCCATTTAGATCAGTCATATTATCCACTGTGCGTCCTCTGTTCCTTCAGATCGTATTTGACCTTAGTAACGCTACAGGCTGCAACCGTGTCGTACCCTCTTGAGTTCTCGCCTCATCCACTTGGAGGAAGTACGGCTGACGTCCTAAGCTTATTCTTCACCAACAATAGGAAATTGAAGAAAAGCTTGTTTTCCCCCTAGTTGGAGCAAGGAGATAGAAAAACGATTAAGAAAAAAAATTCTCCCAAATTTGTGTTTTTCACATTGGAGTGGATGACTCAGGTGATGAGGTGCTCGCTTCATTGGAGGCGAACGGAATGGGGCTCCTACCACCTGCCAACTCATATAAATAATTTCCTAAGTATGCAACTTCTTTGTACTTTTTCGTAGTATAGAAAATAAGTACAGTATATGTATGTATATGTTTCTTATGAAAACTATTACAACCAGGTAATACTAATATTGAAATAAATATATAATTATAATAACATTATATTTATATAAAATGATTACAATATAAATGTAATATTATCATATTATTGATATAATATTAATATCAATATAATGTAATATTAATACAAGCATTTCTTTAGGTATTTAGATTACTTTTTCTCTTTTATATTTGACTTTGAATATTTCTTAGTCTTTTGAACCTACCTCCAACATTCCATTCCTATTTAATTTTCTTTAGTCCGTTCTCGAAGAAGTCATTTAAAAAATAATAATATACATGAATTCAATTTACATTTGCAGATCGGGATTTTTGTTAAATGATATGATTCAATGAATTTTTTAGACTTATAATTTTTTTTTTAAATTTTAGTCAATAATTACAGAAATAAGATTGTTTGATTTCAAAAAATATGAATGATATTTTTAAAACAATACTTACGTAATGTATTGAATAAAAAATAAGACATATAAAATTAATTTACTCAACTAATAAATATTAAGTCAAAACTTAAATACTCAGATATAAATAAAAAAGGTTAGATGACGGTTATTTTAAAAAATGTATTTCGTTATTTTATTAGATATATATTTTTTTATTGACTAATGGTTTAAATATTATTCATTCTTCATTAATTACAAGAAAGTTAATTTGTTCAATTTATTCTAATCTATAGATGATAACACTTCTTATGGAGTTTTTTTTATAAAGACACCTTTATTGGTTTTAACGATTTGGGATATTTTCTCCCATGTTCAGGTTATCTAATTCCTGAATTACACCATTCTATTTAAATATTATATAATACATTTTTAAATACAGTTATTTAAACTTTCATTCATTCATGTTACATTCTATCTTCCATCTTAGCACAATCTGGTTTTGTATTGTTTCGAGTATTAGTTATTTTGGATCTGATAAGAAAATTTATAAGTTACTTTATTTCTATATTGAAAATTAAAAACACTATAGGAAAATTATTTATTATTTTGTAGTTTTCCTAGGAATAACTGTATGGACGTGCATAAGAATGTATGGACGTAGTGTTTCAGTTTAACACAATGTGTATTTTCAATAGTTCTCATATTGTTTGCTAATTTTATTAGTTTTAGTACAGCACAGTATAGAGGCACCTTATTCTAGTTTACATATTAGTTCTCCCTAATTAATCATGACTGTGGGGAGTGTTTTGCTTAATTAACATGAATATTTCTGACATTTTTAGTGTTGTAATGTCGATTATTTTTGCTTGATACATTTACTAGATTTCATGTGGGTGCAAGTTCTATAAGTTTCAAGGAAATGTTTAGTTTTTTTTTTTTTTTCAACTGAGACATCTTGGTTGAGAATTTCCAAGGATTCCGAGTCAGGATTGTGCAACCAAATCATGAGACAATGATCCTTATCGAATTCCAAGATGGCATTTACAAAAAACTGAAAATTGGGGATTGCCTTAAGGGCCGGGTGTGAATTCCTGATAATTATGATGTGAACAGTTGTATCTGTAGTCTATTATAGCTTCCTTTTCCTTTTTAACTTTTCCTTCATCATATACTGAACTGCTTACAGGTGATATTTTTTATCCCGCCTATTTGGTTATTGCATAAAGAACTAACAATCCCTATTTCATTAGTTCGTTTTTGGTGGTTGATGTTAGATGTACTATCTCTGTTTTGCATAATTAATTTTTTCTTCTGGTTTACAGTCTTGATAATGCCTGAATTAGTTTCAGATTGATTGATTAGTTATATATTACATTTAAAGAAACTCGAGGGGTTATAATTTATTCTCCTCTAAGGAACATTTCTAATATCATTACATCTATACTAGAATATATAAGCTCATTTCATAGCAATAGTTCCTATTAAAAAATATATATAAATAATTTAATATGAATTATTATAAAATTGAAAAAAAACATTCGATAACAGTGACATTAATTATTGTAAAAGAGATGTAAATAAATCAAGTTGTATATGTATGTTTTTTTTTAGTTATATATATACGCACATATATGATTTGTTAAAGGAATCAAATATTACGGGAATGTGAGTACTATCATTGTTTAATGAAGTTGCCAAATCCGGCGTCCATCACCTGCATTTAGACATTTAGAGATAATAAATCAACATTCTTCGTGCGGTATTGTTCTAATTCACCCTACGGTGGTTAACTTTTATTTCGTCACATAATAAATACTGACCTTCACTTTTCTGCTAGAATAAATTGGTAAACTGTAGAATAAGCCATACTTCCTATCCGAGATGGAGTCAACTATTTCAATAATCAGAATCCAGAAAACATTTAGTGGAATTCTAGTACCAACCATAACCGACGGTTGCTATGGATTTTTTTTCAATGGAAACCATTAAATATTTTTTGTAAATTAGAAATTTCTTACATGGGGAAGCAGTGTTGTTGTAAAAATTACTACTTTTTAAAAGCTTTCAAAAGAAAAATAATAATCTTCAAGGATCATATTATTTAGGATAGACTGTGATGGACGATAGATTGGCTGAGAGTCCTACCGTGGACATTTCGAAGAGATATGCGTTTAATTACGAATTAGATTAGTTACGAAATATTTGTACTTCATCTTTAACCAAAAACTATGGTTTTACACAGTAAGACGTGCTATGATCAGAGATGATCAGCACCCCCTAGAAAGCCTGGTGTTAGTATTTACTGCTAACGAAGCTACTACTTCCTAAAGACGTAAAGACTAGCTCCCTCCATCAGTGCCAGTGCCCATTGCCCCATTGAGATGAATGGCTAATTTGTAGTTGAATAAAACGAACCCTATCAGAGAAATGCACACTCAGACTTTCGACATCATTAAGCGATTTTCGCCACAATGGATACGGACGGTATTGTTCAGAGCCAGACTGGCGATCCATTGAGGGTACAATAGGAACTGCTACATCCTCCGACACCATCCGCGACTCCTAAGCAACGTCCTCGTGGCGACCGTTACCTCCATTCGTGACCGTGGCGACCCGGAAAGGGTGATTCACCGCCGACAGCAGACAGGTCACGTGGCCACCCCCGATTGTACGAACCCCCGTGCATAAATCACGGAGCTAGTTAGATCGGCCTCAGTTCTAATGGATTTCACTTTATGTCCTAGCCGGCAGATAAAATATTAGAGAGCTCTCGATAGCGGGACAGATCCTAATCTCCATTGTCTCGGCTCAGTTAAGAATTCCACCTGTCTTCTATTTACGATAGTATTCGTATTTATTTTTAGTCCATTATGTGTTTGTGCCCGTGTCCATTAAAGAGAATTGAATGTGATACTTGTGAACCATTGCTGGTTTTTTTTTGTTTTGTTTTTGCCACCTGATTTATGTTTGAGTGTTTTCCTCGCAATTTTGAGCAAGAGAAGAACAAAGAAAATACTAAACGAGCTATACTTTGGACAACAGATACCGAAGCTATTAACTCCTAGCAATAAACTAGGGTTTGTTTATGCACATGAATACGAAAATGACTAAATAATAATACAATCCGCCTTAGGGAAACATTTTGCATCCAAAAAATCTCGATATTTTGATTTTTAGCCTAAAACTCCGACACGTGGCCTCATAATGACCAAATTATTATGCAATAAATTAAAAATATTAAAATATTGCATCACATGAGTACTGAAAGTTAATAATTCAATAAATTAATTATAATAATTACAAGTTATATGATCATAAACTTCAGTTGTAAACCTTTGCAAATCAGACTTAACATTAGATATAACGTTGTTTCTTTATGATTGAATCCTTGAATTATCTTCTTATTTTGTCCGGAACTCCTTTTTGGTAATTATCAAGCTAATTCTGGTACAGACTATTCTTTGGATGGATGATTGCATGACCCAAAGTTGCAGGTTTTTGATTATGCATTAAATCACCTATACATGTTCTAAGTGAAACAACTGCCAACAAATTTATTATTCCTTTTTCAGTCCTCATTTTCCGTTCACTTCCATCGCGACTTTATGACATTTTTATGAGAATATTTTTATGCATTCAATAAAAATCGTACAATGAGTTGCTCAGATATAATTTGTTTAATTATTTTAAAGTATTAGATTCGAAGCTTTCTACTCCAAAAAATAAATATGTGCTATTTCTGTGATGCTTTTGGGGTAATATGTTTATTTAACAAGTCTGAAGATTATTTTCCTAAGAATATATGATACAACTTTAACAACAGAACAGTATTTTTCTCTGTGTCCCAAATAATAGCTCTCTCACTTGAACTATATTTTGCTGAAATGTGGATCTCAGATTAAATATACATGGCTTAGCAAAGAAACTATGTCTATCCCTCGAAGAAAGGAGTCTTAAATGAATATAAATACACAAATCGACAAAAACATTTCGCTGAACCAATCTGATTAGGAATTAGTCGTGGCTTCATTCTTGTTTTTTTTTTTTAATTGTACTCAGAAAAACGAAATTTAGTTTTACATCTCCTGGTTGTTGTGCAATCATCAAAACAACCCCTAACGAAGACGCTAGTAATAAATGAATATTTGAAAACTACATTAGTTTTTCTTGACCACAGCCCTTACCATGGCCATCAAATTCGTATACGGTCAATCATTTAAAAAAAATTTTATGTGCACCTCCACTCATCACAACAGCCCTGATGAAGAGCTGCATGGTGGGTTTAAGCGTTTGGAATCATTAGAGTTAAAACTAGTTTAGTTTTTGTACGAGGAGAAGTTGGTTGGGGGTGCGGTCACAATGCAACACAAATAAGTTGATGTAACTTATTTAATCGTGCCAACGTTTCGGCTGAAGTTTTTAGCCTTCATCAGGTCTAAGAACAGAACAAGATAACAACCAATGAGTATAAAAAAGAAAATATAAACGGAATGACATAAAGTGAATAATTTTACAGAATGGAATTAATAAAATGAAGTGATGAGAGAAGTGGAAAATAAAATGTATTTATAGGTAATTGAATAAGTAGGTAAAATGACATAATAATACAATAAATTACAAGTATTAGTACAAGAACCGGGAAGAAAAAACGGAAGTTATCTGACCCCAATTTTTGATTACTTTAATGAAAACTAGATATAATTACTAGTCAAAATTGAGGAGTCTGCAAAGTATAAGTAGGAGGAATAAAAAATGGCGGCTGTTTTAAAACCTTTAAAAAAAATTAATTTTTCATTCGGATCTCTGTATCTTAAAAACTACCATCAACACTAGAAAATCTAAGAGAACATTATTTAAAGAAGAGTGAATTTTCTGAAATATTAGCCCTAAAAGAGCTATTTACGTCCAATATTTCTCGAGATATAGCTTTAAAAAGCAAAATTTCTTAAAAATCTACTGAAAGATTAGTGTAGGAACTATGTGACGTACAGATGTCTACTAGCACTCAAATTAAAGCTAATTTAATGGAATATAAAAAGTGCTAAAATAAATTGATTTATAGTTGTTCGGACAATAAGTTTGATTTATGAAAAACTTAATTTCAGAAACCATAGGACGTACAGATGTCTGCTAGCACTCAAATAAAAGCCAGTTAAATTTACGACGAAATAGTTTATTATGTTTATCTTTTGTAGGAGTAGTAGTTTTTATGATATTTGATGAAATAAACTCACAAAATGTTAATTTCTAGTTCTTCGTATAAAATGTTGGATATTTGAAAAAATATATCTCTAGATCCATAAGCCACACATATGTCTGCCAACACTCAAAATAAAGGAAATTTAACTTACTATAAAGTAGTTTATAACACATATTTTTGTAGGGGTAGTAGTTTTTATGATATTCACATATGAATATAAATTTGTCCAAACAACTATAAATCAATTTATTTTAGCGAATTTTATATAAACAATTACTCCTACCAAGATAAACATCATAAACTACTTTATAGCTCATTAAACTAGCTTTAGTTTGAGTGCTAATAGACATGTACGTAAATGATTTTTCAGATATAAAGTTATCAAAATAAATTCACTAACTACTGATTTTTCAGTACCTCCCATACCACATGTTTATGAAATGTTGCTTTTTAAAAAGCTATATCTCGAAAACTTTTTAGCGTAAATAACTCTATTAGGGCTCATGTTTTAGCAAATTTACTCTTCTTTAAATGACGTTTTCTTGTGTTGTTCCTACTTTTTAAGATATAGAGCTCCGAATAAAAAAATTGGTTTCTTTATCGCTTTGAAACAGCCGCCATTTTTTATTCCCCCTACCCTATACTTGGCAGACTCATCAATTTTGACTATTAATTATACATAGCTTTCATTAAAGTAATAAAAAATTGGGGCGAGATAACTGCCTTTTTTCTCCTCTTGGCTCTTGTACTATCTCATCACTTCATTTATTTAATTCCATTCTGTAAAATTATTCACTTTATATCATTCTGTTTATATTTTATTTTTTATTTTTTATACTTATTGGTTGTTATCTTGTTCTGTTCTTAGGACTGATGAAGGCTAGAAACTCTAGCCGAAACTTTGGCACAATTAAATAAGTTGTATCAACTTATTTGTGTTTCATTTTGACCTTACCCCAACCATCTTCTCCTCGTACAAGTTATCCACGGTCAACTATCTCTCATAATTAATTAATTGATTTAGTTTTTCTTGATCGCGGCCCTGAGCTTCCCCTCTATAAACTGAGATTAAGCCAGTTAAGTTAACTGGATTATTGCATAGGCCCGCATTCTTTATGAAAAATATATTATTTATTTTGTAATTACTCTTGTAAAACAAGGGCTGTTGCCTCAGTATGTAAACAAATAGTGGACAGATACCATAAATTGACAGCGGTAAAACTACTTAAGCTCGTCAGAGAAAGTTGTACACTAAATTAGAAATTAACATCCCTCGAAATGTGATTACCGCACAGTAAGTAGGAAGCATTATTTGGACTGGGCCGGTGGGACTGTTTGCCTCCTCACATAAATCATAATCGTTACTGAATTAGAACTTTATAATTACTTGCCTTTAGGTAATTCTGACTTCCCTCCTTTACGATAGCAAATAAATCTAAATACAGGAGAGGGTGTGCTGGAAGGGTGGGGATAACTTCTTTAGGCAACTAATTGTGAGAGGATGCTAATCCGAAGAAGTGCGTTGCATTAAAACGCTCTTCATAAATTTTGCATTCTAATTAGTGAGAATGAATGAACCCCTTGCTAATACCGTCGTGAGCAGTTTATAAACTGATTGTTATTAAGTTAGTTAAGACCTCTTGTACGCCGATCTGTTTAATTGTTCTCACTTTTTTTTTCGTAGAATTGTTTGATCCATCTGTCATCAATCTTATTTAATTAATTTAAATCTATTTGTTGATTGTCCACTTTATTTTAATGGTGAGTTTGAAATTAAATCCCTTCATTGATGGAATAATGCATTGAAATATTTACGGATGTTCTTCGATCCTTCACATGAGTATAATAGTCCTATCCTTAATTTAATTATGAGTAGACTTAACCTGTAAGGCTTTTATGTGATAATGACAGAGAGCGAAGCTTTTAAGTGATCCTTGGCAAACTCGAAACTGTAGTGGTGCCGGTTCAATTCCGACGTGGGAGGATTTATTTGTTTTTTTTTCTTCTCGGCAAAGGCAAGAAAACTCGACATCCCCACTCTAGTTAGAATAGGATGGGAAGCTATGAGATACCCTCCTCCCTACCAGCGTATGTAAGAAATGGCTAGGAGGGGGTAAAGAAAAGAAATAAAAATAAGACCTCGAGGACTAGGTAATCAAAACGAATTCCTTTGTCATTCGCTTCTTTTATCGTTTCATCGTTTTTTTTTTCACAGCAAAATATTTGTTTTTAGTCCGTTCTTTTATTGTAATTAATTTAATGTTAGTGTAGCTCATTAATTTATATTGCATTTTATATTAAGAATTTTATTATAAGACGTGAATATTTACATACATGTACTCCTCCTCTTAATTATGTTACGAAAAATAATATTTTATACATATATTCTTTTTCTGTCATCAGCTCAAATGAAATGATTGAAACAGTTAGTTATAACCACCTTTTTTTCCCCATTAATCGTTACGAACACAATACCGCATTATGTTTGGACGCTTTTTCTCTTAATAATTTATCATATGACAATCCCGCTAGTACTGTCAATACATGAATAAATTGGAACTCTAATTCGTAATCTACTTCTATGAAAAATATTCTGGCCATCTTGTTACGAGCATCTGTGATGTACGTTACGATCTCAAGTAGATATGATACCGAAATTAATTATTGCGAATTTGCCATCCTCTCCCGCTATTACCATAACATATCTTGAAATCATTCAGTTCTTGGGAGCAGAGCAGCATTAATAAAATTTGTATGGAGCAGCATTAAAAGTGTTGCTGAAAACAATGGTTTTGTCAATTGTTTGAAAGTAAGATAAGACGAGCTGTTATCATGGGATATTGGTGGAGAAAAAAAGGGAAAATCCTTGGTCAAATTGGTTCTAATCGATTGTTCATCATACACACGATGAATAGATAAATTGATTAATTGGAAGAAAATACGAAAAGCTAAAAAAAAAGATTAAGGATGAAAGTGATACTCAGTGATGATGGTACTGCTACGAAAGTGAGAAACTGTTACTCAGTAACAGTACACTTACCCTATTGACACCCAGTTCCTATTGATAAGGATACACGTAGCAGATACCTGTCGTACAAGTTTGTCAAGCATTCTTAGATAATTGATATTATTACTATCTACCAAACGAATCCTGATAGTGCAATAGTAAATGCCAATTTCCTCAATGTTGGAAATGTTGGGACGCTCATCATCTGTTGAGTGAGGAGAACTTTATTTTTTTTACAGGAGAGTTCATCTACCGGTGAGAGGAGGTGGTGAAAACTATGCACTTTATGTTGGGAATAGTTCGAATAACTGGCATTAATGATCCACAGGAGGAACAGGAAGGTGACGCAGACTAAGGCGACAAGACGACTGGAGAGTCTGAATTATTCGAGGAGGCAGAGGGAAAGATACGGATCAGGAGGACTAGACCTCAGTTAGTAAAAATGTAATCGAATAAATTAAATTTAATGATCTGAAATATTAAATAGACCATCCAAAGTTTGAAATAAAAACCTTAATTGAACAAAGAAGTAAATTGTGCTTAATTGAACAACTGTCCCATCTCATGCGTCCTGACTCTATTTATATTATAATTACTCGTCATTAAAATTTTTTTTTTATGCGATTTTATGTAAAAAAAATAAAGTAAAAAGCATCTGTTAAATATCATTTTAAATTGTGTTGAAGTTAACGTCAAAATTTTTTTATTTTATTTATTTGTTTGTATTGTTGCCTAGTGTTTTGCTTTACAAATAATTTGTGATATAAATGAGACAAAAATATTTTCTTCTTATCGGGTGAAGTAGTGAATACTTAGAGTGAACTTGCTTTGATCATCGTATTATATATTTAATTTAAATTTCTGAATTCCGTAATGTAATAATGATATTATATTCCTAAATAAGGTGAAAAAATGTTTTGATTGTTTCTTTTTTTATCAACGAACATAATATCAAGAATGAAGACATATTCAAAGCACTATATTGGTGGGGGGAAAATAAGATGTGTGAAATGAAAATTAATTTTATTTTTATCCTAAAAAAAATAATAATTAAAAGTATTTTTGTGCTATCTCTAATTACAATTAAATCTTAAAACAAATATAAGAAAAAAGTATTGTCCTATACAATTTTGATTTTAGCAAAAGTACTTTAAGTTCATCATTTAGGGCAATCAAAAGTGGCAATTTAGCAAATTTTGGCCAGGTTATTCCTGATTGAGACCCATACCAGGGAGCACAAGGACTACAATGGCTGAAAACTACTCTGAGAAATGGACTTTTACGATTTGTTTGCGCCTTTCAATATTACAAATACTATACTGCAATATTTATGAACACAAACTTATGATTACAATATTTAATTAGTTAATTTAAATGAAAAAATGCAATGGTTACGTGTTGTAAAGTTTGCTCAAGAATTTTACAATTTAAAAAACACAGTGATATCATAAAAATACCTATGTAAAAATGTTGCAGCCACGCTATTAAAATATAGCATGTATAATTATTAGATATGTTAAAAAAATATATATATTTGCGTCTACTTTCACAACTGTTCAAATATCTTCTTAATGTCTCTCATTATTTTAATTTAGTAATTTAAAGCTATACAAAAATATTAAAATTCAAGTTTTTGTAAAAATGAAAGGGTTATAAAATCAAAAACAAAATTATTAATCCCGAATTCTATACTTAAAAAGTTATTTATTCCAACTAGATTAGACGATAGCTTCAAATATTTAGTTCTACTCCACTTTAATTGTTTTACAAATTATTTGTTCTATTACAAGTCAAATATTAGCATGATATAAATAATGCAAACTTTTATATACAAATATAATTTTAACAAAATATTTGATCCTTCAGAAATCTGAATCGTATCCTTGATCGAAAGATATCTGTTGGGCAATTGCAAGGCTTTTAATATAATTATTTTTAATAGATTGACATCAAAACTAATTGTTTAAATACATAAATTTTATCCAATTTTAGTCTTAAAACAATGTATATTTCTTTATGTTCCGGCGTTTCGTCAATTCGGCCATCCTGAACGACAATCTTAAAGCAATATTAGAATCACATCAATTTTAAAAACTTTATGCACACTATTGTGCCCAGGTCATTAATTTCAGTCCACAATCACCCTAATTTGTCAATGCATCACATTAAATTGAAATTAAAACATTTAATTGTAGTCAACCTTCTCTGTTATAATTTATAACAAAATAATCATTGTTGTGATAAATTATATAGTTCTATACACAGTTATTATTTTCATAATATATGGGCTCACCATTTGATAGATTTGTGTTATTTTCATTACTTTAACTAATTTTTGTTTTTATTTATTTTTTCTGAAATATATAACAAACGGGATTTACTTATTTTCTTTATAACCAGAAATTTTATGTATTTTCAAAATCTAAATTATATTAAATGTTTTAGATTTTATGTTAATTTAATTATATATTCGATTTTTTTATTAGTAAAATAAAAATGAACATTTCAAGTAATGTAGTTAGAGCGTGAGAATTGTGCGGTATGGCCAGAGAAAAAAACCCTGAAAATTTCGTGCTCGGTTGGTCAGCGCTCAGGAAAACAAAATGCTTGCTCCAATGAACTCGCCAATTAAATTGCCCGTTTCCTAAATTACTGACAGCCTTCAATCGCAAACAATTAGTTGTGCATTTGAATTTATTGACCCGTGAGTTATTTAAAATGGATTGGTATCCTATCTTATGTTATTTTAGTATATCTTAAAATATACTAAATATCTGGCTACCGATAACAAAACTAGTATGTTTCCCACCACCACCATAGATATTAGGAATGTAAAGTAATATAATGAAATTTTCGGACCCTGGATGAGAATAAATTCTCAACTTAACTACAGAAATGACATCTTAATCGAACCAATGTGTTCAAAGTTACAGTTTTTTTGACTTTGTATTCTGATTAATTTTTGGAATAACCCAAAACCATACATAAATCGTTATATTCCGGATGCCCATTGGGAAGCTAATTAAATTATCTATGACGCTTAGACTGAAAAGAAAAAAACCTTAACCTCTTTTTTTTTTTTTATTCATTTATTTATTTAATTTTATATTAGTATGTATGAGATCATTCATCACTATTACCTATTGCCCACAACTGTGTGGCAGATTGAAATATCTATCAATAAATAAAAAAGTATTTTAAAAAAAAAAAAAAGAACCTCTTTATTAGCGAACATTTACTAAAAACTGTCGGATTTGACACACGAAACTGCGAGGAAAGTCGTGTGATCGTGTACAACCAGTTACATTTTTTTCTATCTCGATAGTTTTACCCATGACTTAGAGCAGGGCCACACTGGAGGAGACTAGCTAAGATACTAGTGACAAGGTAAATTACTTGGTGACATGCCAGGTTAGTCTCTTACCCAACGAACCCATCTTCATTCCCGTCGAAGGAGATTCACTAAAAGTAACTCTATTAGGTTCCCTTTTGAACTCGAAAATTGCAACTTAAGGTTGCGAAAATTAGGATATGCATCAATAGTTGCTGAGTACTCCGTACTACCACTAAGAGTAAGCGCCACAATGCTTCCCTGCAAACAGCGGATCCTACAACCTACCGAAAAATGCCCTTCAGGCAACACAAGGATCTATGTATTGAAGTCTATACAGTTATATTTGACTTATATATTGTAAGCTTCAGATAATAAAAAAAAGAGGGTCAGGAAAAAACAATTGAAAACTAGTCAAAGAATTATTGTCAAATGTACTTAATAATTAGGATTAATTGAAAAAAAATACATAAAAAAGATTTAAGCAGCATTTAATAATTTATTTTATAGTTAGAGAGCCAATTACAATAATTTTTATTAAAATCAACCATATTTTCACTATATAAAATAGAATATTTCATTGATAAAACCTTATTGATACCAGCATATATAGCCATCAAACTGAAGACGCTTCCTATTATCTGATAGTAATTGTCCTATTTGTTTTCCACAAAAATTTGGGATTTTATACAGTCTGATGTACTTGATTTTATACACATCGTGTACATAAATCCTGTATTTACAATCCAATTTTAATGTGAGAAAAGCACTACACAACCGAGGAGGAGTCTAGAAGACAGGTGACCTTGAGCCTGGGCAAACTTAGCCGTATAGTACTTTTGGGTTGATTAGAGAACTTTGTTGAGGAACATAAGTTATTCTCGCTTGCGATTCAATTTATTACAAAATACAAATTAATCAAGGAATTAGATTATGAGATTAATCAAACTAGATTGATATACGGTGAATTCAATTCACTTAAAAAAAAGGTGAACCTGGGTTATCACTAATTGACGAAGTGACTCACCTAGTCACTTGGCCGCAGCGGTCGAAACCTTAAATTTTAATTTTCTAATTTCAACTAAAATATATTAAGCAGAATATGGAATAAATCCTTAGTACAACAATGATCAAATAAGTATTAAGAAATGTAATTTGTGAAATTAAATCGCACCGATTCTGCTGTATCTAAGAAAGAATTAAGGTAAGATATACCATATAACAGATAATTACTAGTTTAGTCATAAAATTCTTGGGAAATTCTCAGGATCGTTAATAATAAATTCCGAGTTGCAGTAAACTATTATACAAGTTATAGTTCTTGAAATTGGAAGTAAATTAAATTTGTTTGTTATTCATTCCTTGTAAAAGTTATTTTCAAGAAATTTGTGTGGGATGGTTGTAAGTCCTTAACAAAGTTTTGGCGTTCTGTTGTCAGAAAATGTTTCAAAGGAAAATATGATTCATGAACTTGTATAAAACAAGTAGTAAGTGGTTCAAGTGAGTTAAATAAAGTAAGGACTTCATACGATAAAAAATTATGAAACCGTTTATTAATTGACGCCATCTTCAATCAAACAACTCCTGAAACATTTAAAAATATATGAGACAATGAACTAAAATGGTAAGGAATGAAAAAAATAGAGAAATCTGTACATGTTTCCTCTTAGTATTCAATAATTACAATGCATATATTATTAAGATAGATTTTTATTCATAATAAGAAAAAAAAAAGTTTATTCACTGATTTGTCTTTTTGACGTGACAACGTCTTATAAATCATTTTGCGGGATGCCATTTTAGAAAAAGTGTCCCGTAACGGAAGTAGATTGTTTTGTTTACATTTA
>NW_027104664.1:25931-71982 GCF_000696795.3 Halyomorpha halys | reverse complement strand
AATATTTTGTATAACCAAGCAAAAATAAATATCTGAATTCAATATGTGAACTGGTTTATTATTTCAAATATATAACATTGGATTGATTTTAATTTATATTTATGTAATATTAGCATAGAGTATACGTTGTCACGGAAATGTGTCGCCTCGGCGCCAAGCGCCGAGGCCTACACGGGTACGGTTTTTTTTATAATAGCAATTTTGGATTTCTTCATTCTGATATGAATTAGGAGTAGGTGGTTGCTATAGTATATTAAGCATGGGTCTTAATGATTGTAACAGTTGATTTTTTGAATTCAATGTACGAATCGAATAAATTAACCTCTTTATAATTTTTCAAGGTCAGAGATTATAAGATGAAGCTAAAAAACTGAAGAAGTTATGGCGTTAGATTTGTGAATGGTACCGTAGCAATGAATTGCAAATAAAAGTCTCAAATTGACTATATTCGCTGTCCCTAAAGAAGCCCAACATTTTCTAATTTCTGTCAATAAACTCCATTATTTAATCGACCATTGAACCTGAAGGTGTAGCTATAAATTTTTGTTCTGTTCCTCTATTCCTATACAATTAGTACCCCATACGCCAGTAGTTAGTTACGTTCTGGGTGAAATCATATCATCTGGATCAGGGGTGACCTCTTCATATTTCTGGAGTTGGTGCCTCAAAAACATTTTCTTCGTCAACGATAGTATGACCTGTATTTATCTTTATTTATAAAGAATATGCATTATATTAAATTATAAAACAATCAAAAGTTCAAAATCGAAAAAGATAAAAAAAATCATATTGAACCTTTTTAATTTTCTAAAAAATTGTTGCTACAACTTCACACTATTTATCACCATGACCTATTTAATTTTTTTTCTGAAGGAAAGGACAGTGTTTTCTTCAGATTTTAGATTATAAATAAAATTAGAGCGTCTCGCCATTTATTGTTGTGAAAACTGGAATTGCTTGCAATCCAATAATTTATTCAAAGAAATGAAAGGTATAAAATCAATCAATCAAAAAAAAATGTTAATCGAAATCGTTCGAAATAATAAATATCAAGTAATTTTTGATTCCTTTTCGGTTAGCAGCTGGTGATACTGAAATGTTTATCTGTTGATTTAGTTGTCAGGACTAATATTTTGATATCTAAATATACATCTTTTATTTCCCTCTTGATTTTGAACAAGATATAGAAAAATGAGGAATGCAAGTATATTGCATAAATTACAGTGCTTTTCCGCAGATGTAGGTGCAGTTGCAGCAATGCAGAATCAGATTCCACACCAGCCTCATTAGGAACAAACCACATGGACATAAATTACAAAGAATCACATGATTCTGCGGCTATGCTATAAATCAGTACGATTACGTGTAGCTTTCCAGAAGTCCATGGTGACTGACCAATGAATCATTGTTTTAGTGCACTCCCTGGGATCTGGTGTGGTTAGCTGCCGGGGCATAAATATTCATATTCATCAATCCATGTCCGACCATCTGCCTATCGTCAAGCACTTTGTGTTATGATTTGAAAAGATTTGACTCAGTTTTGTTCTATACAGGGTTAAATGAAATAAATATGAGAGGAGGGGATCGCGGCATTTCACGCAAAAACAAAGCGCTTTACTTTTGGCTTCCAGCGAAATGGAATCATTTGAAATGCAAACATGTTTGTTATGAAAAACAATACGATGCAAAGAGGCTTTTATGTAGACTGAATGGTGTTATAAATAAAACTATAACAATCCCAGTAATCCGGTGGGCGTACCTAGAGCAGCCTACGATACAACGCATTCCAGTTATAGACCAAAAGCGTTTTCAGTAAATTATTATTTTTATCAATAATTTGTGAGGAAAAAAATATAGGTTTTAAGAGAAGTCTCAATACATTTAATGAAAGTATTTCTATATATTTTAACCAAATCTTTTTACTGTTTGAAGATAGTTGACCTATAAAGTAGATTGAAGGAAGATAGTCCGAGTGGCGGTCAATAATAGCATCAAAATAGTGAAAGAAAGCTATTTATTTTTAAACAACGTTTCGTCCAGCTTTGCAAATTTTCGTCAGGGTTGTCAGATTGAAACAACCCTAGTTGAGTTGTCATCTTTGCTTCAATCTGACATCCCTCACGAAGCCCTGCAAAGTGGTGCGAAACGTTAGTTAACAATAAATTGATTTATTTTACTTTTTTGATACCTTTATTAATCTCCACATGGAACATCTTCCTGCAATAAATGTTTATACTTTAAAACATAACGAATGAAAATATTTTATTTTGATACTCCATATTCCATGATGATGATATCAGGATGAAAGATCCCCATCCCGAAAAAATTTTGATTCATTCGGTAACGACGTTCTTGTATGAACTTGGCAACGCATTAGTGGCTAGGGTCACTAACGGGTTCTCACGCCGATAGATGAAAAATAATAATATTTAAACAAACTTTTTTCAGAATTTGTGAATGAAGTATCCAAGGAAAGGAGTACTGTTCAAAGAGCTACCAGAGGGTAATATCAAACACATTGGCCCAAATAGATATATCTAAAGAGGAAGAGAAAATCAGAACAAGCTAGAATATGATCGACATAGGCTAAATGATTTACGCACTGTAGAACATTTTTATACCAAAGCTCTTTCATCAAAACATTGTCATGTTGGGTTTTGTTAAATCCCAGTTTCTGTTGAACGCGAGGGTGGTGGACAAAGACAAAATGTTTTTTTTGTTCTATTAGTTACGGTTAAATAACATAAAACGTTCTTACTGTAGTGAGAACTAACAACACAAGTACACACACAACGCTTACTGTTACATACCGGCTTGTGATACAATCGATATATTCGCAGTTTGTCACAGAGTATCATGAAATAAAAAATGAGATTATACATCACACTTTGACAGTTTCAAAATCTTATACAGCGTGAACAACAATCAATCTATTTTTGCCATTTTCAGACATACTGGTTTTTCTCCGCTCTCTCAAGATGTTATAGAATATAGATTAGAACATTCCAGTAACTAGAACATCCCCTCAAAATCGTCTTACTTTTAAAGTTCTTTCTATTGATAGCTAATCAACCCTGTTCTTTAGCAATCATCTGCACTGTTTCGAGCACCGAAGACTGCTGACAATCACTGTGTTAATCCATAATAAAATAGAGTTCAGTTTTACAATAGATACGGTTTAGAGTAGAAGGTAGATCTCAAGAGAGAATTGGCTGGCAATGTTCATCTTCTGCTCAGATTTAAGGTTTTTTTTTTTTTTAATATTTATTTATTGCTATTTACAACTGTACATTATAATACATTTAGTAAATCTAATCTAAGTTAAATTGGAGTGTTACAGGGGTGTAGAGGAACTACCCATTGGTAGCACTCTAATGAAATTTTACATTAGCTGGTCTCGTGGCCATCTTCTTTTAAGGCGCCTTGGAGGATTGTCAGGAATAGAAGAGGATGCAAGATTAGAAACTAAGGGATTTGAGTGGTTAGAGGGTTTATAATGGAAGGAGTGATATCTGGTTCAGGCTAGATCGGTTACATAGGGAACATTATGGTCTTTATGAATGATTTTGACCCCCACTTTGTAGGGCTTCATCAGGGCTAAAAAGATACAAAATGAAACTATGTTAAGATAAAATGATAGAATTAAAAATAAAAAGATACAATGAAAAGAATAAAAAACAAGTAACAAAGGCAAGAGCAATAGTTTCATACAAAAATACGTAAAATATAAAGCTAAAAAATTGTACATGAGATGTATATAAAAACAACAAACAAAAAAACAATACATCTACAGAGATAAAATAAACGTCATGAAATAATAATAAAAAAAAAAAATAATAATAATGGAAAAAAATAAATAAAAAATGACAATAAATGAGTAAAGAGCCATACAGGGCAACATACCTGTCCAAATAAATAAGTTGAACAGACAGAAAGAAACAGCGGAAACGCGTAAGAGTGGGGACCACCTCCTCCCCACTCTTCCGCAGACAAAGCAACGGCTATTTAAAACGATTTCAAATACGTCGCGTATACAGGAAGTAGTATTAAAGATATGACAAAAATAAAAAATGATAACAGAAAATAAAGAATCATTCTTTATTTTCTCTTCTCATTTCTATTAGATAAGTATGTCATAAAAGTTGAAGTTGTAAGCAATGTAATAACATGATGGTATAGTGGTAATTAAAAAGTTATTGGGCTAGAAGAGTAATTAGGAAGGTAAATAACTCGAATCCGTAGTATGGTTTCTGAATGCTTATTAGGTAAGGACTGGTTTCAATAAAATATTTGTCACTAAAGAAGCCATTAACCATTGCATTTGCCATTATTTACTGCTACTATTGCTAGTTGTCTAATACATGGAATAAATGCGTTCCTAATTATTGAACGGATTCAAATTCAGTAACGGAGGATGCTGATGCGGTCAGTAATGGTAACCATCGACCGAACCCGAGGTTGGTAAGTTTGGAAAACCGAACACGAGAGGAGAAGCAAGTGATTTCATTGCTGTTAATCCCCCTCCCCCCATTTCCAGTAATGGCAGGACTGGGAATTAGATAAATAGCGCTTAACTTCTGCCTCCATTAGCGAATCTCCAACTCTTCCACTTGCCTCCCGGACCAAGTTTTAATATTTTTGGATTAGGGGTTGTAGATTAAAATTCCTCCGTTATGATTTACCACCACAATAAAACTAGTACCGATTCTGTCCATAAAATTACAAGTTATTATCGACCTTGTTTAATATTCACACAACTTTGGGATCTTCTTGTGGCTCAGATGGTAGTACATAATGTTATAGCTTTATGATTTACATGTGGGTAGTATATTGCCATGATAACACCACTTTTCTCGAGATCCTTTATCTGAAAGTAGGCACAATAATTACTAAATGTCGGTTTGAACCACCGGACTGAAATATATACACTAATTATATAAATATTTAATATGAAAATTATAACTATCTATGTAAGTTTCTCTTGTATTAGCTATGTACTTAGTGCTCAAAGCAATAATAGGAACAAAAGGTTAATTAATATTATGCACAAATGTTTATGACCGTTCATACTGAGAAATAAGTACATATAATATTTTTCTTTTCTCTTTTTTTAGACATAACGTACATAAAATTGTGTGATGGTGGGGATAGGCCGCACTTCTAAAACCGTATTTCTTTTTTGTCATACTAATTATGCTATTATTATTTGTAAGACTCACTAGTTGTCTTGTGAATTTGACCACAATACCCACACGCAGCCTTGGTCTATTGATCGATGTAGTCTGATTTATTATTGAGAATTTATTTGAGATGCAAGGATTATCTTTGAACACACCAATTGAGAAGTGGAATGTATGAAAGTTTTTTTAAATGTAATGTTCTTACTGAGTTTTAAACAATTGATTTGTTCTCACAGATTTTAGATAATAATAAAAATTTAGTGTGTCTCACCCTTTATTGGGGTGAAAACTGGAATTGCTTGCATTCCAATAATTTATTCAAGGAAAAGAAAGGTATATAATTAACAAATAAAAAAAGGTAAATCGAAAAAGTTCGAAATAATAAATATCAAGAAATGTTTCTTTCATTTTCGGTTAGCAGCTGATTATATAGAAATGTTGATCTGTTGATTTAGCTATCACTACTAATATTTTGATACCTAAATATACATATTTTATTTTCCCCTTGATTTTGAACAAAAGAGAATTAGAAATCGTTATATAGAAAAATGAGGAATGCAAGTACATTGCATAAATGCTTTTCCGTAGGTAGATGCAGATATATAAAAAATTTAAGGAATTATCAACTATAATATAATGAGCTAATCACATAGTACATATCCTCGAACGATTTGTTTTGTCCATCTAAAATAAAAGGTAGCAACTTTATAAAGCTGGGTACGTCCTGGAATATTTTTACGATTTTAAAGTCAATTCATGGCTGATGAAAAAAAAATATGCATTTCCAGCAACAGCTGGATGGAACCATGGTATTGAATTTTAGTGAAATAAAAATTGCTTCAAATTTATTTGTTCCTATAAATAAGTGTAAACTGATTTCTATAAATGTATTCTTATGACAACTTTTTATGACGATAGATAAAAACATTATGATTTAATGATTACTATTTTATAGGGGTGCGACTTAATGTGGCATAATATGAAAACTACTATCACTAGTATGATATTCGTTATAAACTACGTTATAGAACATTTAACTATCTTCAATTTTAGCCCTAATAGAACTCTGTATTTTCAATATTTTCCGAGATCCTTTCAAATACAAATATTTTTTCTTAACTATGAAAAAAACACCATTTTAGTAAAATATTTTGGAAAATATCATGAAAACTACCATTCTTAGGAGGATATTCATAATAAACTACTTTATGTTGTATTTCACGAGCTTCAAATTCAGCCCAAATAATCACATTAACACACTTATACAAATATTTACACAATCGATCTGAGGAGATTCCAGCGCATCCCTCTCTCCGCATCACTGGTAATGAGCCAGTGGAGTGTAAACATATTAATAGGCTTTGTAAAAGAGATAAAACTGCCTGGTATTAATCATGTTCCATCAAATAATGTTACAATTCATCAACTATTACAATTAACAATTAATTATAAACAATTAAGTTCAATGTTGATGAATTGTAACATCAATATAATGGGAAAAATATTGATATTTGAAGAACTATATCTAGGAAAATAATAAACTTGAAAAAGAGTTCATGTGTCACAGGAAGAAAATTACAAAATAGCTCATCTGCATTGCGATTGGCTATGATTTTCATTCGCATGAGGAATAGTTGCATAAAACGACTTTTTATTAGAAGTAAAAACTGTTACATCTTTGGTATCTTACTGGCCAATTTAAGATGTCATCGTTATACTAAACGAAGCTCTTTCATTTGGCTATTTAAATAATAAATATGACTACGCGTTATGAAAGAAATATAAAATTAAAAAGCGAAGTGTAGTGGTGTTAAAAGGGATGATGGAAGGAGAAATGGAATCCAAGAAATAGAAAAAAAAAATCCATGCCTCTTGCTAGAAGTGAATTATTGAAGGTTTTAATATTATTGTATAGCGTTTATCGTATTAATTGAATAAGTAATACAAAGGAATGAAATCTGGAATTTCGTTTTCATATTTACAATGGAATAATTCCGTAATTGTATTACATTAAATATAAATTAATTTATAATTTTTTATTTAACCGAAAAAGTTCAATTATAAAATAGTATGCATTTATTATTAACTATGCAATATAAAAACTTTGCTAATTTCATCTGGGTAGACTGATTCGTATAGATTTTTGATCAGCTGTTAAAAAAATGCACACAAACAAAATATGCATCGCATAATAATCCGGGCCCTGGCAAAGTTGGCAGTTTTTTCAGTTAACTTTTTCCCAGTAAGAAAAAAGAAATAGGTTTTAGAAAGAATAGAATATAGAATAAGATATTTATTGGAAAGAAATAGGTAGTAGCCCCGGCCTTCAGGATCAACATTTACTGCTAGACAGGAGAACCTTTATTATTTAAGGGTAATTTTATTATTTTATCAGTCTGAGGAGCCCAGATGTTAAACTAAAATATTTCCATGTTTAACAATCTAAGACTTTGTCAGCAACAGATACTCTACGTCGACATGACGGATAAAGAACTGTTAGATGACTAAGTTGTTTCCTTTTGAATATTGTATTTGATTGTCTAATATTATATGTAATTTGTTTTTCTGAATAGTCAAAGAATTTTTAATCATTTACTTCTTTCTTCCGGAACGGGGTAAAGCAATTTTAACTCCGTCAGAGATGATCAGGCCTCTTGGAAAGGAAGTCAAAGATAAATGGAAATCTTTGTGGAATGAAAGCCCAATTAGTAAATTAAAAATTGTTAAAAAGTATGTCAAGCCTTTGGGTACCTCCAATCGTAAATGCCGTAGAGAGGAAGTTGTACTGATCAGGCTGAGATAGGTCACACGAGGCTCACTCACTCCTATCTTATATCAAAAGAAACGCCTCCGAACTGCCAGTATTGCAATAACAATTTAACAATAAGCCATATTTTCCAACAATGCCCATATTTCACACCACACCTCAATAGCTTAGGACTAAACCAAGATATCTCAAAAACCCTTAGAGACGATAAAACAATAGAATTAGTTTTTCAGTTTATAAAATTACAACATTTACTGGCAAAAATAACATTGAATGGAAGGAAAAAAAAAATAATAAATAATTAAATTAACAAATAAATAAAATTAAACGGATATGACCAAAATTAAATAAAATATAATTGGCGTTGATGACCAATGAAGTTTGTCGCCACTAAACAAAAACAAACAAACTTCTTTGTTCCTTAAATTATATGTGTTATTTTGATTGGTTGTTGCATTAAGGAGGAAGCTCTAGTCTTTTTATCTTCAACATCCACTCTGAAACTAATGCCAACCGAGCCAGTGAGATTCCTAATAGTAAATTTAGAATTGTTTTATTTTTAATTTTCCAATTTTTTTGTAAAATGGAGGAAACTCCTTATTGTTGAAGACCCAAACATTGACATTATTCTTTTTAACCTTAAACAGCGTAGGTAACATGATAGAATTTATGGTATTCAAATGCTTTTAAAGACCTGAAGGAAGAGAACTTAGGTGAGGACCGTATATTATTTTTTTTTTTTTAAACAGGTTTTGTGACTATAACAGAGCGAATACTACAGTGTTGTTAATGTTACTTTGACCCCCTAACAAAGAAGTGGCCAATTAATTCAAAGGCAGCAGGAAAGGAACACTAATTGTTAGAACAGGACGCATTCATTTAGCCCCTTGTAATGCCCATTTATTCTCCCTCAGAGGCATCTGGAGCATGCAAAGCGAACCTTCCCAGTGTGAACAAGGACAGAGATCTCTCCAACTTCTGTAGGTGAAGAGAAGAATCCGGCGGCTGAGATGGCCATAAACTATGGAGGGTGTCGAGGAATGCCCGAAGAATCCCGTTCACGGGGAGGACTACCGAGTAGTTTACTTTATATGGATCCTCTCAATTCCGGAGCGGATTTAAAGTTCCCAGCCCGTGTTTGTATTCGCATACCGCATCCAGGGTACGAATCCACAAATAGTTCTGGGCATGGGTATGGCGGCCTGTTTCCTTTTATTTCAACATGTGAGAATGAGGCCTATTCCTTCGTTCAACAGTGTATTGCAAAACCGTGTTTGTTCTTCCTTAGTTTAAGGCTGAAAATTGAAATCAACCCTATAAAATTTCTATAGACAATTTACATGTATAATGTATTATCATAATATTATCTATAAACGTTCGTGATTATTTTGTATTCAGGAAAATAAGAACTGGGACTAGAAAATCAAAATAAATTCCAAGTGAGTTCATCATTTTTGAGAACATTGAGCTCAATGGAAACTTCTACCTATTCATATAAGGAAAAAAAAAAATATTTTTCATGGATTACTTTCATTTTTAAGGGATAATATCGCTCTAATGGATATGTTGCCGATCAAGGCACGATAAGGTGTAAGGTGTGTGAAGTTGGTGGAAGGGGAAAAGAGAAAAAGTATTCATTTCGATTGCTGGGTGCAAAGTTCAGTGGATAGTAATCCTAAGTTATCTAGTATTTTTCCTTTTCCTCCTGCTATTCTCCGTTAAGCTACATGCTTCAAACTTTTATTAATACTGTAGTTGAATTGCTTCTTCACGTAGTATGAAGGTGATTTTTATCATAAAGTTGCTCCAGTTCTACGTTTAAAATAAAAAAAAAATCAATTTTATTATTACACTTTTATTTTTGGTCTTCATTTTCGAAAACGTGACAGTGATAACTTTGTACCTGAAATTGGGGAACTTTAGCGCTAAGCTAACCTGTCATAATTTTTGGTTCTAAAGTCTTCTGGTAAAGTAATTAATTTTGTCCAATTTTTATAATTTTCATCATTCATTGAATAAAATAGCGATTTCAAATTAATTGAAAATAATATTTATAATTTGAATTTATTTTTTTATACTGAATAAAAATTTCAGTCCGATATAATTTTAATTATCACACTCTACATTTATGGTAAATACGAAAAAAAATAAACATTGGTCTTTAATTAATTAGTAATTAACAGGAATAAAAAAAAGTTTTTGTTTAGATTTTACCAATATTTTTAGATGGTTCTTCTCTTCAACGATTAATTTTAGAAAGTTATGAAAATTCCTCCTTTGAATCAATAAACTTCTATACACTTTTCAATAAATTAAATGACACTTCTGGTTCCAACTATTAGCACATTGTGAGGCTTCTCTTTAGAGATTTTCTAATACTTAGATATTACACATTTTCAGTGGTCTGTTCATAAACGGTTAAAATAATGAGTTTGGGTTTTGCAATGGGTACCTTTCAACTTTGACGTTACAATTCTAGCTACGTAAAAAAAAAAAAAAAAAAAAAAATATTGTAAATTTGTAAATAAACAACATACAAACTCTTTTACAACAAGTAATTCCAAATGTCGTACTCGTGAGCCAAATTACGTCTGTAAAATCGTGAAGTTCCTCGACGGAAAAATAGTATCAATGATGCTCAATTGATAGAACATTAAACACTGATTAAAGTCATAATTCACCAAATATTATTGATTAGAAAAAATACACATCTAGAAGATTTATTTATGAAGAAAGACTTTGTCTGAATTTGTAGCTATTATTAAATTTAAAAAAACTCCAAGGGCTTCTAAAAAACACAAATACAATGAATCTACATAAAGCTGATTGTAGGTTTAATTTAATATGCAGCAATCGAAATATAGATTAACAGCGATTGTCCAGAGGCATCTGGCGATAGCTGGAAGAGGGTGAAAATCAGAGATATATTGGTTAGATGATGTTTTCAGTTTTCTCTTCTAATTTTAATTTATAAAGTTTGTCAAACTCCTCCTAAAACTAATGATACTAAAGTACTTTAAAATTGATATTAACTATACCAAGTTAATTAATTAGTATACCTTTTTGTAGAGTAATGAAAATTGTATTTATGAAGTTGAGATAATGCTATCAAAGTGGAATGATAAATTTGAAAATAAAAATAATTCATTAATTTTACTGTTAATAACAGCTAATTTTTTGCTAAGGGAATTTCTTAGGGTACTCAAGTTTCGTTGGTTCATGAACTTTACACAAAATTTTGCTTCACGTGCTTCTGGATAAGAACTTGTAACCAACATAGGCCACAAACAGTGAAAATGATGATTGCTTGGGAACAATTGCTTGCTAGAAAATAAACTGTATTGGTGCGTAGGGAATCGACTAAACATCTATCTCAGCACTTCCAGACAGACCCGGTAAGTCAGAACTATAAAAAGTAAGGCAGGATCTGAACGTGCCCCCGTTCTGGAAGATATGGAAATGGCAGTATCGGCGGAGTATGGCGGTTGTACATGGCATTGGGGCAGGCGGTTCCTTATTGATGGTAATGCTATTCCAGGCATTTCCATGCATATTGTCCCGTCAAACTGTTCCTCTGTCTGTCCTCTCATAGGTTGTCCCTTCCTATATTTCTTTTACTACCGCTCCACTCTTCTTCCGATTCTATATTATCCAGTGGTACCCTTAGGCTAATAGAATAGGGCCCTTATTGATGTGATTTTTTTTTTTACTAGTAACATAAAAATGTTTGGATTAAAAACAGTTTCTTAAATTGGTCTTTTGTATTTAAGCATTTATACAATTGTAGATGGTTAGGATTTCACATTAGCCTTAATATGATAATTTTTATTTTATTTTCTTATAACTGTCTGATTCCACAGATTGTATCGTCGGCAGTAACCTCTGTCGTTTTTAACAACACCACTAGCTTTGGAACAGTCTGTAAGAAGACACTAGCCAAGATATTAAACCTAGCATATGCTACCAACTTTAGAATAAGTCCAATTCCAAGTAAAAAATATATTATTTGTCACATGTGCCACAATCAAAGCGAGGCAGCGATATTAAACCTTCACCTTAAACCGACGACTTTCTGTTTCACAGCAGCGTTTATTAATATTCTTTCTATTAATAGATCTGTTGCCAAGTAGTTTATCTGGACAAGAAACTAATGTGAAATGGTTATACAAGATAAAAAAGACAAGAAACTGCTTGATGTTTCCTACTAATTAAATATCTATTGGACAATTGTGATAAATTTTCAATTCATTAAAAATATTAGCAATGACCGGGATTATTTGTATCTAGAATTAATCTTGTTAGGATTTATATTATAAATGTGGCATTGAAGATATAGGTGAGAACTGTTGTATATGTGTCTGTAAGCATCCTCCGCTTAGTTGTGTTATGTGTAACTCTTTTGAGAATTATAGTTACTCGAATTTAGCAGTTATTTCTCTACTCTTCAACCAAATTTAAATCTTAAATTATTATATTAGGAGCCATAGTAAGTAACAAAGTGAGTATCGTAATTTATGAAATAAATTTTTAAAATTATTAAACTTTAAATATATGATAAAAATGTATGAAACCTTCAGTGCTAATCTAAGTATATTAAACCATTTACTTAGTTGAGTACTAATTAGATAAGCTCTTGTGAAGAATATGAGAGCTGAGTCTAACCTAACGCTCGAGTTGTACTCATTAGAGAGTAGTAGTTCCTGTAAAAATATCAATAAATGTAATTAAAATAATTAAGTCTATTCAAATTTTAAAAAATCTAATTAAAATTCAAAATATTTCTGAAATTTTTATTATATAATCGTAATGTTCAGTCTGGGCCCTGTTTCATAATGAAAGCTAATAGTATTAGTTGCTAGTACAAGTGTAAAAACTAGTGTGGTAATAATACTAATACTTATTTTTTCATGATAGGGGTGACTATTAATAATATAATAGGAATTAAAAAAATACTAAAGTACAAGTTACTGTTGTACAAGTCAGTGTAATTGAATTAAGATAAATCTACAAGACTGATAGTATTAGTTTGCACTTTATTATGAAACAGGGCCCTGGTGGTAAAAATCATTATACTATTTAATGCATAGTTTAATGAATATTCTTTTTAAAGTCATATATACTTCTAATTTAATAGAATCTTTATTGTCACAAACGATGTTTAATCAGTGAAACATTTCTTAAAAAGATTCTTACAGGGAATGATACTTTGTCTGTTAGAATGAAATATCCATTAAAGAGAAGTGAACGATTCTTCATGGATAACTAATCAAAATACAATACGTCAACGTAATGGTGGTATGTTTTTAAATTATTAATCTTATGCTTTGTAGATGGTCTAATTTTCTTCCTCATGACTATTTTTCTTTTATTCGGAGGGCTATAAAACAAATAAATCGAGCTTCCGTTTAAGAAATAATTATGACAAAGAAAAAGCAAATCAGGGGTCAAAAATGTTATTTTTAATCTAGGACCTCAAAACGGATGTATATGTTGGAAAATTTACATAGAAAATTCGAACTAATTGCAATGTCGTTCTTATTTTGGTAAAAAGGAAAATAAAAAAAACATAATTATAGAGCAATTTCTCTGCTAATACTTAACCGATTTCGATATTTTTTTTTTTTTTATGTGAGTTGGATGACATTTTATTAGCTGTCAAATAAAGAGAAACATAGTTAACCATAAAAAGGTTACGTTTCGAGTTATGCGAAAGTGAGGTGTTCTCTTTCATGACATTATTCTTGATTATTCTAGTGGATGTATGTTATACAAAAAAAATTAAGGGGATTTCAGTAAAGGATTAAGCTGAAATATGGAGATTAAGTTAATCAAAATCATTAGTACCGTTTTAGAGCCATAGCTTGGACAAAAACATGTTTTATGTCAATGAGCAGGCGGCATAGCCCAAAGGACGCTCTGTTTGTTACACAGGAACTAGAGGCAAAACCCTATAAAATCGGTCCTTAAGATCAAAAATATAATGCTGGTAAAAACATATAATTGGAACTGACGGACCCATGTCCAAAATTCATTTTAACTTACGGTTTTCTAAAAAGCATCCTTTGACTACTACAAATCGGAAATTTGATCCGATTAGAATACTTGTGTACCAAATTGGAACAGAAAGTAAAAGAGGACGTAATGTCCGAGCTTGATGGGGCGAGGATCACAGAGTGCTTGTTCAGAGTGTTGTGGATACGATCCCAACTGGTCAATATTTAATTCTAGGAGACCCAGGACATTAGCACACAGAGGCAGTATGATTCTTCAGTGGAAAACTTATTAAAAAAAATTATGAAAGTAAAAATGATCTAAGAATTATATGATTAAAAAAAACTGCTTCCCATAATGTACCATTATATCTGAAGAGATAATATTGAGGATCCGATCTCATACCAAACATCTTTTCTAAGTAACAATGAATAAAACTATGATAATAATTAATCTACTAGTGCATGGGGAGATGAGTGGTATTGGTAGGAATGAACAGTAATGAATTCAATCAAAAATGTATTCTTAGCAGTCAACAAGTTTCTTATTAGCAATGAGGCTTGTAGGTTGTAAAACTAAATTTGTTTTTGTCAGTAATTATTATTTTATTTTATATTTTTTTGTTCAATTGTCCATGTTCAGAATGGATCGCCCATTTTCTCAAAAGCTCTTATACTTTTTTTTTTTAAAAATGAAATGAGTTAGGCACCTGAAGAAAAATTTCAACTCATCCAGCATCTGATCTTGGATCGATGTAGAATGTAAAGCTGTCTCAATTTTTTTTTCTTCAGAAATAGAGTGATTATAAAAAGCGTTGCATATGCAGAAGAATAATGCAACAGTTCCGCCAACGAGACAAGGTAACTTATCCCATACAGTGTGTGAGACAGTGCTGTATTTCAAACAGTAAACACTTCAATAGCATGTCTTGTGTTTTAAGACTTGAATATAAGGAAGGCGTCCTATCTTTATTACAAAGGAATACATAATCTATTCTGCATATATTCCAAGCTTGTAACATCTTTATTTGCATATAGAGTGTAAGTGTCATATCCATATTCAAGGGCGACTGGGACACGTACAAGTATAATTTATAAGTTGTATATATACATCTAGATAAAACATAATGTCACAGTTAATGAAGTTCTTTTATACGTAATTCCGACTTCGCCTTGTAGTTGCAATCTTAACGCAAACAAGCACGATAGGTTCCAGATTGCGTAATAAAGATACAAAAGTTATGATAATTTTTTTTTTATTTTATATTTAAATTGAAGCGCGAATTGATTTGAGTTATTAAAGGAAATCTTGATGTTCATTTTTGTTGATTCCAGTACAGTTCTATCAATATTGACGCGGAAGAACTAATTATTATTACTATTTTTAACAAGTTTTTTTTTTCAAGAAGAGAAAATATGTTAAATTCGATTTTACAATATGACTGCAATAATAATTCTATCCCAGAGCGCTTGGTTAAGAAGGCTGTGGATTCGATTCCCATCTGGGCTGGCTAATATTTATATCGCGGCGTCCCCATGAACCTTGACATTCCCACTCTGGGGCTGTATTGGTCCTCAATGGAGGACTTGAGCCAAAAAGAAAAAAAAATTAAATAATAACTCTAAATATTACTGGTGTAAATTGTTATATGCAATGGCAATGGTGTAAACAATTGGTATGAAAAATAATTTATTTAAGAACAAAATCTTATTGAGCTCTCATTAGAAAATATAAATCTTAAAAAAGTAATATAAGTCAAAAAATGCACGTTAAAGGTTTAGTGTTTGAAATTCTTACTAAAATACAAAAGTTTTGGAGGAAGAATCAAGTCAATTTAAACACAAGTATGCGAAAATATGATGGATCTTAATAGGGAAGCAGTTGAGTTTTGATTAACCGAGCTCCCTTGTAATCCCAGCCCAAATGATGGTGTAAAAACAAAATTAGTTAAAAATCACAAATCACGGTCGTATTTTAATTCGTAACAGACCAACACTGATGATTCCTATGATACCAATTATAGTAGTTATTATCATGAAACTAAAATATGCACTTTTGAACTACTTCAATTTATGAACTAATATAATTAGGCTTACTTATTGCTATGTATTGACAATACTAGGTTGATAAGGAAGGTTAAAGTTAATTTAATTGATATTGTGAGTATTGGTAATATCAGGGACCGTCACACAGGTTAAAGGGGTTGGCTTTCCTCGGTGGGTCTTTAGCAGTGGCATTAAGGGTAAAGGAAGCGCACTCAAGTATTTTTGAGCAGGTAGAAATTACCGCATAGAGCGAACAGTAGACTCACGTTATCTTGAGAACTCTTAGGTCAGTGATGGATTTATGGATGCTATGCAAAAAATAATTATTACATAAGAGGTATTAATTAAACTATTAGTTTTTTTAATACAGAATTGGGAATGAAGGACCTGTATTGAGGCTTACTTTTGTTTACTTTACCTACGACTCTCTTGGGTCTGAAGGTCCAATTAACACCAATATCAAAATTTTCTAAGTTGAAAATCAAACGTGGCCTTCAGAAAAAAATAACTCTACACTAAGGTACAAATTGAAGGTTAAAAGAATTATTTGAATAGCGTAATTTAAATTTAAATTTCAAGTTTGGAATAAATATCAATCAGTAATATACCGTATACTTCAGTAAAATTTCATCCATTCATCCTACGTGCTATGTTATTTCTGTCAATTAGTATTTATTCCCAGTTTTTTAATTGCTGTTTCATTTATAAAAGCATTATTTTTAATTTATACACAGTCCTTAACTGAAAGAAACGTGCTTCTAACATGTTCCCCTTTCAGCCGTTATTATCAATTTTCGTACTCATAGTGCAAATGTCCATCTTACATATCGTCGATTCACCACAGCCGTAGTCTTCCCCTACACATAACATATACACATACACATAACTCCCCTCCCTGGGGCTGTATTGTTCCTGAATGGAGGACTAGAGCCAAAAAAATAAAATAAATAATAACTCTAAATATTACTGGTGAAAATTGGCATGCAATGGCGTAAACAATTGGTATGAAAAATAATTTATTTAAGAGCAAAATCACCACAGCCGGAGTCTTCCCCTTCATAACTCCCCCTGACCGTTCACATAGACGTTTTTCTGATACTTCCCCTCTGTACATGCCATATCCATTCGAGGCGAAACACTTTAACGATAACCAGGATATCGACATTATTATATATCTTATCAGCTATTCATTTCCCCTCAGTCATTAATCAATTTATGTAAATAGTTTGATTATGTTTATTTTCTTCATCATTCTGTATTTTCATTTATTTATTTATTTTTATTCATATATTATTTTATTTTAGTATGAATGTGATCAGTAGTCATCACTATTACCTATTAACCATCGACGCTGTGACAGATTGTAATATATATCAATAAATAAAGTTTTGAAGATATAAACAACTGGAACATTACGTGTTCCCAAATGTTCATTCTTGAATAATTCAAATTTTGGGGGGGGGGGAGAAAGATATAATGACCTAAGAACTATTCACGATAATCTATAAATAATTAATGAACATGGACGATGCGATTAATTCAGCCGAACTAATATCTAAATTAACGCTTAGGCTGTTAATAATGACTTGCGGATGATGAAAGAACCGACGCTCTTAAAAAAAGCTAAATATATAAATAAACAGCTGGCTATTAGGCTGGTACTTATAAACTCGGCAATTAAATATGCCCCACCGACTAGTAAATACCCAATCAGTTGTTAAAAAATTATCAGATAATGATCTGATTGGTGCGGAAAGAGGCCGGGTTGAGTCAAGGGTCGTTAAAAATTCATCGCTCTGTACCTAATCTGTCGCTTCATTATAAATTTACTGCTTTACAACGGCTTGACACCGGATAACTCCGCCTGTCTGAATCACTAATTACCGGATGATGAAATCTTGCTGAACTGTTGAACGTTTTCAAGGATGAGGTAGTGAACTTCTTTTTTAAAAATGGTCCTCCAGGAATATATTTTCACTCAATAAACCTACTGGACTTTAAAAAATTTACAATATTATCTTGCACCAGTGGATCACATAAAATATTAATCCTTTTGGATTGCTTATAATCAAGAAAATATCTTTAAACTATCTAATCTATAAGAGGCTAATTCATTTGAATGGCTATTTTTTTATTTATCAATTTTTTCAACATACCTCATCGATAAAGGCCCCTCAATTGTAAATTAAAATACGTTTTAACGTATTTTTCTTCTTTTTGTTTTCTTCAATTTTTTAACATATCGAAATATTGATAAAGCATGTGAAATGGAAATAATGAATGCGTTTTACTTAGGGTGGCTAAAAGGTGAGAAGATGAGAGGCTGTATCAGACAATAAGAAAAAAAAAAGAAAAGATAATTTAATATAGTGAAAATACTATCTATTTTAATTAATTATAAACAACGAATTTAGTTTCGAAACTATCGCCCCATCATCAGGCTATCCACAATACAAATTTACACTATTTACCTAATTCACACAACAATTTAATTAATATACATTTTTTTATATATTTAAAACAATTACCTTAAATAAATATATCTTCAATTATCACATTTAAGCTATTTTCCTTATTAGTGTCATAATAATTATATTTCTGTCAGTTTTTTAAATAAATTAGGTTACCGATTTTTTAAACACTTGTACAAGTAACAGTATTTTAAAATAAAATAAAAGAAAAAAACGCTGTATTATATAAGATGTGAAAAATAAATTATGACAGTATGGGGACTGACTGATTTTATTATTATTTTATGATTAGAAGTGAAACTTATGGAAATGAAATTATGTATTCAAATTTCATTTTAATAGCTATATTTATTTTACAATAATATTTTATGCCTTTTCTTTTTAATTATCATAATTAATATGTTTTAGTTAATTATACAATAATTAAATAAAACATTATATATAATTTAAGTGAAATTATAGAATCACTTCTATAATTAGTAAATATTGACATGATCGACTAGTGATGGTTAAAATAAGAAATGTAAACATTAGATTGAATTTAAAAATACTGCTTCACTTGTCGTATCACCTCTAATCTAATCTATTAATAGTTTAGATTAAGTTTACCTTAAAAATAAAAAATCTTTTAACTAAATTTACCCTAACGCTAATTACCCTGATAACCCTAACCCTACATAGTGTTTAGGGGATTAACATGGCTAGACAAACGATAATGTTTGCACCTTATTTGATTAGCCTAACAATAATAAACATTTAAACGTTGTACTCTTTATGTAATTAACTTAACGTTAATTAACGTGTGGTTTTTGGTGCTATTTTTTCATTTATTCTGACTCTTACTCAGTGTAGCATCGAAGTACAATTTTCAATTATAGCTCATTACAAAGAGGATGAAATACAGAACATCCCCCTCAGTTGCTGTATGCAACTTCGATTTTTAGTTTTTAATATATCTTAATTTGAATATTCTAAAACTCGTTATCATTCCGTTTTGGTGTTATTTATTCCGTCTTGGTATTATATATTCAATCGTTTCCTTGTAAGCGTCATGATAATTTTAAATTATAGATCATTACGAAGAGAAGCTATTAGCGTTCTCTCTTATAGGGTAAGGCAGAAAACATTAGTTCCAGAATAATAATACAATATAAGTCATTTACATACTAATTATTTAATAGGGATTGTTTTATATTGTTATATGGACTTATATCACTTATGTAAAAAATTAAACTCGATCTCATTTCACCCCCGGGTGAAGCTGGCCACAAAATCATTTTGATAGGAACTGAAAGTCAAACATTACTCACTGAACACAGGCAATCTCGTTTTCCTCGTGGGATTCTGAAAAGGGAAGATGGAAGGATTACAGAAGAGATACGAACGTTATGATGAAGGAGGACATTCTGGGCCCAAATGTAGATCAAATTTCTAAAACTATAACAAAAATAATACTGAAATGTGCCCTTCGAAATATTCCTCGTGGACAAGTTCGAAAATTTAAACCTTTCTGGAATATCGAGTAACAAAAGTTAAAGGAGGAAAAAAACGAAGCTCATTGCCGTGCCGAGAGAACCGAGCTAAGGTCAAATATAGCGGCACTGAGAAATATAAGTTACCAATTAAGACATGCCATTGTCAGTTCCAAAAGTCAAACGTATAATAATTTTCTGAAGGAGATTGACTTCAGAAAGGATGGAAAGAAGGCTAACGCTTTTATTTCGATGATAAACGCAGACAAAATTACAGAAAATGTGCCTATTTAAACACAAAACATGTTAGTTACGACCGAGAATTCTGCTATATCCGAAGCTTTTTGAAAGATCAGTAATGTTATTCCAGAAAAGATTAAAAACTAAGACTTATTATAGGATACGGGATGCTTAAATATAGATGATAGTATGCTTTTCTGTTCACCCTTTTCACGATTGGAAGAGTTGTTCTAAGCAAACTAAAAATGGAGAAGAGTGCTGGTCCAGATGGTCATTGCTTGAATTCTTAAAAACCTTGGGAGAGAAAGCTAAAGATATCATACTAAGATTTATAAATATTACGTGGAAAAGCTGGAAATGTCCCAGCTCATGGAAGAAAGCAGAGGTATTACCAATCCTAAAAAATGGATAACCAGCTTACGATATCAACGGTTACAGGCCTATCTCTCTCACGAGCACACTCTATAAACTGATTCAACAAATGTTATAGCACTTCTACAAGAATATTTTGAGCCAAAAAGCTTCTTTCAGACAGACAGGAGAGTTTTTCAGAAGACAAGAAACACGGTTAAGCAGGTTATCAGATTCTCTCAGGAGGTAAAAGATGGTTTCCAAAGAAGCCAACATACACTTGCCGTACTTATTGACTTCCAACCTGCTTTTGACTGCGTTTGGAGGAAAAGACTTATTAATAAGATGAAATGTATGTGTATAAGTGGCAATCTCCTATCACGGATTCGATCTTTCCTGGGACAGGAATTTATTAAGGTCCGCTATGGTAGGTCAGTGTTCAGTTATCGGCAAACCAAATATGTTGTACGACAGGGATCAGTCTTAAGCAACTATTGACTGTCATTTCCCGTTAGAGCTGGATGTGACAATTATGATGGAGATATGCTTTGCAATGGAAGCCACTATTGAAAGGGATGACAACACTGTAATCTTCAGCGACTCCCAAGCCGTAATACAAAAATTATCAACACCAGGTATCGCAGAATCACCCACGGAAGAAAAGTACCGAAACCAGGACATGTTGGTAAATATGGCAATGAACAAGCTGACAAGTTGGCTAAGCTCGGCTGTGTAGAGACTTGTTCGACCACTTTCCTACAGAACAGTGAAATAAATTAAAAGTTCTCATTGTAAGGAGAGGACAAGCGCTAGACACTAAGTTCAAGCGGAAGGAAAGACGTAGGAGAGCCTACTGGATAAGGATAAACGAATCCCCGGCAACCTTAGCAGAGCTGAGGGAGTACTTTGTTTCCGCCTAGTAACATGATCTGCTCCAAAAACACCGTAGATTCCCTGAAATCTCCTCTAAGCAACATGGGAGACATGGATGGAGACCATCTTTTGACGTGTCTAAGTATAACTAAAGTCAAAAGTATAATTGTATTGGGCTGCGAGAGGAAAAATGGCAAAATAGCCTGCTTCCTGTGCCGTAGAAAAAAAAAATTATAATTTGGGAACAGAAGCTCCAAGGAGCTCGCCCAATCGGAATGAAAACGCCAGGATTTCTCTCATATTACAATATTACAACTACTTCCGTTTCATCTCGTGTCACGAAATCGATTTATTCCCATATATTTTTTATCTTGAGTTTAAGAACGTCGGTAAAGAAGTTTCACTTTAAAAATGCATACGAAATTATCCATAATAAAAAATTTAAAGTCATGAAGGAAAAATGTGGCCAATATTTAAAACTGGAAAAGTAACTATTTAAATGTAACAAAAACATTTTAATTTTTAGAATTAGCTGGATGGACCGTCCTAAACGTTGAAAGGACTATTTTATAATTTCAAAATTGATGGAAACAAAGAATTAGAGTAAGTTTATTTAATCACCCATGACTATGTCTTGTTTGATTGATTTTACAAGCTATTCCGAATTTTGAGCCAAATTTTCTAAGATGGATAGTCGCTCTACTATAATATGGAAATTTTTATTTCCTCGTTGCCCTGAACCAATGAATCTAAAATCCCAATCAAGAAGACCCTGCATTAGAATTCAAGCAGATTCAGAAGTCATTTGAGTGTATAACGGTGCTTACCAATTTCTATCCTCAGTCATCAAGAGCCGAGGGGTGAAGTAAAAAATTCAATTAATCCAGTGAGAGAGCCGCGGGAAGGAGTGACAGCTAATCCACTCCTAAACACACAGCCCCGGGCTCCGCACTCCGTTCTTCGGGCCTTGTTTGCGGCCGCTATCCCTTCACCGGCTGTAGCAGGGTAAAGGAGGTAAAGGGGCCTTCGTCCGTCGGCATCGATTCTTCTCAGAACTTGGTTCATAGCGTTCTTTCACAAAACGGAAGATAAAAGTGGGTGATGTCAAGAAATGGGCCTTACTTCTGATGAATTTCGTGGGGTTATTCTAACGGTTTATAAATTGCAGGCCAAACGAAAATATCACATTCTAGAAAGACATGTGAAGGAAAATTAATAACTAAAAAAAATTATTTTGTAGTTAAAAAAAGTAATTGTTTTTTCTTAAAATTACTTGAGGCTAAATATTTAATTAATAATTTTAATAATAAAAATATCAGTATTTTAATATTCGGTAAGCGATGCAACGAGGGAAAAAAATCATTTTGTTGATATTTCGAAAGCTAAAAATGGCCTAAGTATTTTGAATACACACCGATATATTAGTAAAAGGAGACATATGAAAAAATATATATAACCTAACAATTGGTGAAAGCAAAATGTCAAAAGAGAGAAAAAGGAATAAGATCTGACACGCTTAAACTGCTGTAAAATACTGGCTGATCTCCTCAGTCAGCTGACATCGAAGTAACAGCTGACTCAGACCGTAACTTCCCCACATCAGTTTACGAATAAATGTTTACTACTTAAACTAATTTTGTACAATATAATAACATAGAAAACAAAAACAATTAAGAAATACTATTTACAATAAAAATAAATTCCTATATATATAATTGTAAAAACTCAGAAGCTCCTTGAAATAATTGCTATATACATTATTTAAATCTAAGAATACAATTAAATAACTCTTGATACAATACATAAATAAGCTAAAATGGCCAAAAAAACAATATTTACAAACGTAAAAATAAATCTTAAAACAATTAATAGAATTACATTAAAAACTAATTTTTCTGTAATCCAATTTATTAGTGTCTGGCAATATGAGAACACTCTAGTTTTTTACATTCTTCTAAGGTTCCGTACATCTCTTGATATACACTCAATCAGCTGATCCCTTTCAGCTGACATCAAAGTAACAGCTGACTCATACCGTAACATCTCCACACCAGTTTACGAACAAATGTTTACTACTTAAACTAATGTTGTGCAATATAATAACATAGAAAACAAAAACAATTAAGTGGAATTACAACAAAAATGGGATTTGAACTTCAACTTTGTTGAAAAACTTTCAAATCTTCTCTAGATACAGATTTTAAAAAAGCAAATTTGTTTTCCAAATATCCAGAAATCAATTTTTTTTTAATTTATTGGGACAAATATTATGGGGAACTAATACTCACACGAAGATAATCATTGTGGTGAAATTCCTTTGTTTCAATTTGAGAAATAATATACATCGCTAATCACTAAGATTTATTTATTTTTATAAATGCATCTATCCAAATGGGTCATTAGCATTCCACATATGTTTTTTTGATAATTTTTAAACACAAAAAATAACATAAGTTTTATGAAAATGATTATATTTGAAGAAGATAGTTGATCTTATGAATTATATTGTAGGAAGATGTTCCGGGTGGAGGTCAAGTAGTCATATCTGACAGCCTTGACGCTGGCGTAGGATGTGAAGTGGGACGAAACGTTTGCTAACAATAAATTGTTTCTGCTATTTTGATACTTTTATTGACCACCACCCGGACTATCTTCCTACAATTTAAAATGATTATATATTTTTATGAGTTCTTTGCACAAGATAAGCTTTGACTTTTTAAAAACTTAAATAAATTTTCCATAACTGTTTTGGTGTCTCCAAGTGTGATGTTCAGCTGGCCTCTAATGTTGCAGTCTCATCTTGCATCCTTAAGGGCCTTTAGAATGTGCTTCACTGTCAGGTACGCTTGTCCGATGCGCATTATGGTCAGAACATCCATGCACGGACCCGTTAAATACACCGATGTTGAATACCCTGAGATATTCGCTAAAAGAAATACATAAAATGTTTATTTTCTGTTAATTGATTTTTATAAACATTTACTAATGTTTAGCACTACTCAAATTGAAGCTAGGATAAATACACCAAAAGATATTATATAATGAGTATTTTCCTAGTTGGCGGTTTTCATATTATCAAAATTATTTACAAAATGTTGATGTTTCGTTGTAAGGAAAAAAAATTGTTATTGATTTACTGTTTCCCAGGAACTATTGGATGTACAGATTTCATTTAACACAAAACTATAACTAAATACATGTAGCATAAGTAGTTTAATATAGTTTCGTAGAAGTAGTAGTTTCTACGACATTTTCCAAAATCAATTCACGAAATGTTAATTTCTCGTTATTTGAAAGAAAAAAAATAATTTTTTAAAAACTGCATCGTGGTAACTATTAATGGTAAAGAGCTTTATAAAAGCTCAAATTTTAACAACTTAAAATTTATATTAAACAAGATACTTTTACTGACTTTTGAAAAAAATTTAAGATGGTGACTAAAAAAAATTCATAATTTTATTAAATAATTTATTTATTGTTATTTACAAATATATACAAAAAGTAAATTTGCTGTAGGTGACATAGTGACATGATACAAACATGTGGAGAATCTACCCACTGATAGAACTCCAGTAACATTTCTGGAGGAGAAGATCTCGAGGCCATTCCTTCCTTTCAGACGCCTAGGAGGATTATTAGGTAATGAAGGAGAAGCCAGGTTAGAAATAAAGTGGATTTGGATGGTTGAGAAGTTTATCGTGGAAGGAATGGTACCTGGTTCTGGGCAAATCGGCAACATATGGAACATTGAGGTCCTAATGGATGACTTGATTTGTGACAAAGTAAGGAGCATTAAGGATTTTACGAAGGATTTTGGACTGTAAGGATTGGATTCGGGAGGAATTTGATAGTTTAGTGGAGCCCCAAAGCTCAACTTTAGATAGGCCTTATAATAGTCATGTAGATCAGTCTTTTGTAATGGATTGGCAATTCAGACCGTTTGTCTAGTAAATGTTGTAATAGTCGGAATCGAAGAGCAGTTTCTTGTCTTTTTAGTCTTGTATGAGGATTCAATATCAGTCGTAAAATTCATATTAAAATAATTTTCCAACCCCACCTTTATAGAAATTAGTTGAATTCGAAAATTTCTATCTGCTGATTTACTAGTTTCAAGTTTTAAAAAAAATGCCTGAAATACAAATATTTGTTTAAGTTTAACCATTCATAACATATTTTTAAAAATATTATGTAGAAAATATCATTTTTTTGAAACTAAAATAATTATATATATTTTTTAAAGCTTATGCTCAATAAATTATTATTTGCAAATATTGAGTAAAATATTGTATAACTTTGAACTCCATGTTTACTGTCCCGCTTGATAACACTATTTATTATTTCATCAATACGATGTAATGATTTTGGGATGCACCAACCTGACTCTATTGCTTATATTTCAATTCGTGTACTGTCAACGATAACAGCAAACCTAGAATGACAGTAATGTTAAGACAAATATAATTTGATAATACTGCCACGACAGTAAATACTATCTGAATGGAAACTCCGAATGAATCATAAAGTTTACACCATAGTAATGACTATGATAGTTGCTACAATGGTTGTAAACTATTTTCGGTGATGTAATGTATCTACAATATTTTTAATCTTTTACGTTATTTAGGAAATAATACGTTTGTGTTTTTATGAAATAATGTATTTCAAAAATAATAAAATGGTTAAATAACAATCGTCAGATAATTACTTTAAAAATAAATGTTTGAGAAACATATTGTTTTATTCCTATGAATAATTACTATAAAGAAATAAGGGTTTGTTAGAGATTATTACATCCAAGAATCACTATTTTGGAAATAATTATATGATGGAAATATTCCTTTACAAGTTTTCCTTGCTCGTTATAATAGGTTTTCCTTTACTTTGTACTGAACCAACTATGTTCTAAGGCGTGTCTTGTGAAATTAGTTGTATCCGTGCCTAAGCTGCTCAACTCTTTTTATCCACTTTTACTCTTTAAAACTCGTTTTACATACATTAAACGATTAAATAAATTCTTAGATAATTTTGTTTTTTATTTAAGCAATTGTTTTTCGTATTTGAAGAATTAGTTGTATATAAGAAGTATTGAGTATACGATTTTTTTATATTTTCCAAAATTTGATTCAATTCAATAGATTTAAACGGGTTATCCTAACCTCACCCTTATTTATTGATATTGATTAAGTAATTTTCAAACAAAAATAATAAAAACCAATGTCGATGTTAGAGTAATAGCCTTTTGTGTTACAACGTTAACCATTCAAGAATAATAGTGTCCTTAATAATTTAGAACCTTGCAGGATATTCATATCACATCCATGTCATGAGGAGAAAGCTATTTTAGAATTCATGCATATGCAAATGATACTAAAAATGAATTAGTCATTTTTACTCGTACAGTGACGACTTAGGCTGTAAGCGATAGTAATTGAAGTTCTTAAGACCCATTTCATCAAACCAGAGGTTTTTGAAAAGAAGTCATGATGTCACTCGTGGGCAAAAGAAGTGAAAATTCCATGGCAAAAAAGATGGAATATCACAAATATAATTTGTTTTAGAGATTAGTGTTTTTGCCTAATTCAGTACTTCCTGAACTAGCATAAGAAAAGTGATTGATAGAAATCGTATTTTTTTTTTTTTTTTACCTCTTTCAATTTACACCTTTTAGAGTTCTTTTATTTAAAAAATTTAAAGTTTTTTACAGTTGTATATGCCGTACTTTACATTATTTTTTTTCAATTCCGTATAAAATATAATACCTGTTAATCAAGTGGTAAAAAAAAATAATCAATAAAAAAAAAATCAAAATATATTTTTGAATCATTCAATTAAGAAAAAAAAATCTGTACCATAAACCCATGAAGGGTTAGGGTACTTTGTAAGGAACTACTGTTACTTGACCAATACTTGTGCAAGGAGGTGATTTGGTCAGAATCACGCTCGACCGCCAGATTTTTACGCAATTAAAAGTATAAAATTTATGAGGATGGGTAGATTCCGGACGGCTCCCGAAACCACAGGGCTGACTCACAGCTACAGTGAAACAGAAAATAATTTTCTGTCTGGATTCGAACACGGAGCCTTGAAGTTAGTAGACCAGTGCCATGCCAACGAGCAACGTAATACTCTTCAGTCGTTCAAATTTATCTTGAAGATATTCCCAATACATAATTTCCGATCTACAGATCTGAATTCGGTGAAAATTCAAACTGAAATTATAACAAAAAATTAAATATATATGTATGTATAAATCATAAATATTTTTTAGAAAATGTTATCCATTACAAAATCATAAATTTATACGAAAAACTTGCAATGATACCTACTGTCTACTTCAACTTGAAGTAATTAATGTTTAAAACATTTAAATATAGTTTATTAAATAGGGAATATTAAAAAAAAAAAATCGAATAATAAATAGATGTGTTTTTACCGAACCATTGACTTTTAATGATAATAAATGAAAAAATATTGAAAGTCTGCTTTACCAAATAATTTCCTGTTAGTTCAATATCTTCAGCCAGTCGAAAGAACTTCAACAATTTACTTCGAATGCAAATAATCGGAAAAGAAGTTCGTTGTCAGGCTACTGCTAGTATATTATTCTCAAAACAGGGTAAGTGTTTAGAAGTTGTAAAGTATTTTGAATTCAACATGGTTCTTTAACCAAAACCATTTTTTGTTGTTATGGAGTGGAATAAATGAACTATGTAGGTAAGAAGGTAAAACTTGTATAAGTCAAGACTTCAAAATATTCTACTGCGTGTAAAATATTTCATCTATTTGGCGATTTCTGACGTATTGGTACCTTTGCTACCCTTCCACGATGAAATGCATTCAGCCCGATTTGGATGCAAAATATTTCTCTGCTTGTGAAGACTGAAAAGAATATCAAATTAAAACAATAATCGAATTTTTAAAAAAAAGATGGAGGTATTCCTTTTTATTATACATGGCCAATGTTTTTAGTTACAAATAAGCTCTCCATCTAGTGATTCTTCCTTCATGTAAAAGGCTTCTTCACTACTTCCAATGCTCCTCATTGACCATGTATTAACTTACTCCTGTATCAAGTTTCCCCGGTTTGACCTTAGTGATTAAGTACATAGATACGCCTCTTGGGATAGCTAATTAGTATAGCGAATCCACACGTTTGCCCCTTGCCGCAAATCCATAATACCTAAAATTACTTGGTAAAGAAAAAGAAGTAACGAATATTGGTATCCTTACGCTTGTGTGTTCCAGAAAGACAAGCATTAAATAGTTTATTCTACCATTTTGTACCTTTATTAACTGCCGCAGAATATCTTTCTACAATCAAATTCGTACGGTCAACTATCTCCTCCCAATAAAACGTTTTCTGTTTCTTATATTCTATTCTATTCAGTAAATAACTACTTAAGTATCGATAAAAAATACACTGTTTTATAATAATAAAAAAAAGTATCGATAAAAAAAATCTGTACCACAACCCGTGAAGGGTCAAGTTGTAAGACAAAGGGTTGCGTACTTTGTAAGATTGTGTCAGAAGCACGACTGCCAGATTTTTATCCAATTGAGGGTACCAAATTTATGAGGCTGAGTGCACCCAAGAAAGGCTCCCGAACCCACAGGGTTGACTCACGGCTACAATGTAACAGTAAAAAATAATTATCTGTCCATCTGGATTCGGACCCGGGTCCTTGGAGTTAGTAGCATCGCACCTTACTACGCTGTCACCGCACTCCCGTCAATGTTGATAACTCAGTAAATTGTCTATTACAGTTGATAATTAACCTTTTGTTACTTACCAAATTTTTTTGTAACTTATATTTACCATTTTTTAAATTGAAAATGGTATGTATAACATTTTATTTTGTAAAATGGGATATTTTATCCAATTCCTATTTACTATTGAAACTAAGATATGGATAAATATTTTAAATTACGAAAACTTTAGGTTATTAAGAAGAACTATTTTGAAAATTAGGCATCAAGGAACTGACTGATATGCCATATGATTTCATTGTACGTTGATATACTAAGATTAATCAAAATAAATGGGGGCGTTTTAAAAAAACTGTAAATTATAAAATTGGCAATAAAAATAGTTTTTTTTCCCCAATAACTGGACTACAAATGATCGTTTTATGATACTCTTTTGGACTCAGGGAACCTTAAAACCTGTGTTTACGTAGAAAATGTTGACTTTACGATCGAAATACTTTCCTGGACTATAAATTCTGTACGTAAGGTAGGTAAAAATAAAAATTATCGATATAGCTTATAAAATATAAACCAATGAAAAAAATAAAATAAACAGTGTTAGATGGTTTCTTAGCTTTTCTGGGTTTCTGTGTGAGTTTGATAAAGTACTGTTAAGAGGACTCAGATGAGTTAAGTTATTTATTATTTCTTCTATAAGGAATGAATCAGAACCGGCATAAATTTTCAATTTGAATTTCGAATAAAATAAAAATATTTAGAATATAAAAAGATGTAGCTATAACGCGAATTAATTTCAAATAATATTAATGAGTCACTGTCGTCAGAAGGGATATAGAATTTTAAAGCAAACGTTACAAAGTTATATACCTAATAGGAATCTCTTTTGCGGAGATATGCTCTCCCGGTCCGCCGTTGAACGCTTTTACAAAGAGAACAAAAATCTATGGTTAACAGCTCAACACACAGACATCAAAGCCGTAACCAGTGTGTGAAATGGTCAATACCGCTTCAGCAAACACAGACAGTGGATAGCAACGGCGATAGAGAAATTTATCACTAGTTCGTCTAGTCTAACTCCTTTGAAGTAGCCCGGTTCGATGAACTACATTTTAAAGCTAACGTTTCAAACAGATATTTCGCTACAACAAAGTTCAAAAGCACTATTCTTCTTAATAAAAGGGGATTGTCTTTATGTTCGAATCAATTAAATTATAACAACTAGAAACTGAATTGAAAAAAAAAAAGTATAACAAATCAGTGAAGTTTGTTTTCTTTATAAATCTCCAAATTTCTATTCAACGTACTGTTCATCATTTATTAAACCTACTAAACTCAACATTTACTTCAAATATGCGAAAATTTGAATTTAAAATATGGTGTGGTGTGCGCATCACACAAATTTCACGTACCACTCAACTTTAAATTTAAATTAATCCTCGCTTGTATTCTTCACTGTGGTGGTACTTTCGCGTATTATTTCCCTACTGACAAATTGACATGATTCGATTTCTATAATTTTCGTGGAAGTTTAATATTTATCGTTCCAAAAAGCTTAAATTTATCCTTCGCAAAAGTAAGGCACAAGGATACAAAATAACAGTGAACTGAACTTACATTCTGTTCTTAACCATTTCGATGGTAAATATTTTAGAATAAATATTGAAAATACTCCGAATGATTTCATGGAGTCTGTCCTTCTGTCAAATTCAGGCATAGGTTATATCAAATTAAAAAACTAATGGTGACATAAAAATTTTCAGACTTACGAAACGAGAAAACTAACTACACAAGTACCCGTAACTTCACTGTCAAGATCAAGCTAAAAGAAATTCCTTTTTTATGCGTTTATTGTCATTCTTCATTATCTTCTATGACTAATTATGTTAAATATTATTTATTTAAAAAATCCTGGGATTTCCAACGGTATATAAAAGGTATTACTGTATTACTAATCTTATTTTTGTAAATGTATTTTCAAACAAAACAAATGTTATCAAATCCCTTCATTCTTTATATTTAGTAATTTTTTACGAATAATAAAAATTTTTATTTTTTAATTATTCCAAACAAACAAAATTGAAGGTAGAGGAATTTTGTTTATTCGTAACCTCCTTTATTTTTATATTAGGTGAATACATAAATACATATTACAAGATATATCAGTGAAGAAGATTATTTTTTTTTCTTACCTCCTTCATTGTATATATATAATAAAAATTGATATTTAAGCCTAACCAAACTATTTCAGGGATGAGACCTCGCTGATATTAAAACCATTTAATTTTACACTGTTATTCCAAGAATGATCAATGATTGATAGGGACGTTTTTGAGAGTAAACCTTTCCTTTATTATCTCGATTACCCAAACGTAATAATCATCACCTACTCAATACAAGAATATGTTGTCAAGTCTCCTTCAACGTATTTCGGATACATTTTTAATCAATACCGATGGATCAAAGAACGAAGGCTCTACAGCATCCTCTTAGCAAGCTATGTGAAATTAAAGTCCGCCAAGCAAATTAAAGACTAATAAAAAAAAAAACTAAACCTATTAAACGAATTGGACACACAAATCTTACTCGTCCATATCTGATCAACAAACAGCCACCAACAATATCTTCCAAAAATGTCTTTACTACGACTTTAAGTAGGTTAGGAATAGGACCTGGAGTATCAGTGTCCCTGAATGGGGAGAAACAAAATAAAAAATTGGTATTAATATTTTTAAGAAGCGATAATCTGTTAAAAAATATTTAAACCAAATTTTAAACTCATTAACTATCTCAAATTTAAAGAGTTCAGAATCTCTGGATCAAACCAAAAAAATAAAAATAAGCAATACGAAATATCAAAGGGATAAGTTCAAATATCTAGGAAAATAAAATATGAAACACCTGCGTTGATGAAGGTTGGGTTGTACGCCTCAAGCCTAACAAACTACTACAACTTCCCTTTATGATATATTCCATATAAAATTAAGTGAAAGTAAAAATTATTAATAACTACGTATGGTTAGATTACTATTAACTATTCCTAAATGTCATAGAAATATACATAATAAATTTAATAATTTATATATTTGATAATAACAATACGATTGAGCTTCTTGTTCCAACTCAAAGGAGGTAAAATATGGAAACGCTGGTAAAATGTTTTAAAAAAAAGTTCGTCTGTTATTATTGTTAATATAAAAATAGAATTTAATGTATTTGAATGTAATAAAAATATATATTATTATTCCTATCGAGGGACTAGAAGGGGTCAATATACTAAAAGTGGACTGGGGCTCATTATAGAATCAATCTTGGAGGTACGTAGCATATGGCCCGGGATTATTATTAGGACCTTCGCTCAGAAGCAGCCAGATGTTTTAGACAACTATCAAAAAGAAGATCCCGCTTACGAATTTCGTTTTCTTACACTCTCTTCTGGATTCACATAAGGTATAATGTAATGTAGCATCATATGTCATGATGCATTTCTATTTAATTTTAATTTTTTTTTAAAGTATAATATAATTTTCTGATAATCTATATTGTAAAAACAGTAGACGCCCATAACTAATCGTAATAAATAAACCGATACCAAGATTAACTTAGTTCTTCTGTTCATTTAGCTAGAGATGTGGGCAGAGACAGAAGGAAATGGAGGAACTCCTTCTCTAGATTCTAGTTTTTTTATTGTGTAATATAACATTGTATTGTATATTTACAAGACAATGGTAGTAGAGAATGCAGAGCACATTCACACCATATTTACAAGTATGTAAATTAAATTATTACAAAATAAGAAATAGAAAAAAAAAATTAAAATGAAGCAAAATTGCTCTTAAAGTAAAATAACAACTTAAAAACTATCATTACTATTTATATTCAGCCTGAGGAACCCCGAACCGAGCTTTCCCCTTCATTTGTGGAGGAAATAGCAGGACTTCAGAAGATCCCTGCGCATCTCTCTCAACATCATCGGGGCGCTAATCGCAGGCACTCATGACTTGAGTGGAGAATCTGAGAATAAATTTGAACAGTATTAATTATTTTTAATTAATTCTTTTGAAATGTGCATATGTGATAATATCCAGTACAAAACATCGATATAGATAAAATAATATCTAATATCGATATTATAATATCTAATGTACATATCATAATATCTAATATCGATATTATTATATCTGATATCGATATTATGATATTTAATATTAATATTTAATCTCTAATAATAATATTTAATACCGATATTATAATATGCAAGGCGACTTTCAACAATTGTGTTCTATTTTTTTTCTATTATCGATCTCTGCATCCTTGACATTTTCCATTTAATTTTTTTTTTTTTTATCAGTTTTCAAAATTCTAATTTCAATATCAATATTTTAGAAAATAAATATGGAATTAAAATATCAATATATTTCAAAAAAGATGTCGATATTTTTACAGCAACCCTAACCCCAACTCTTCTATCATTCAATAGTTTGCCAAATTTCCACATTATTTACTTTGATTACTATATGTTACGATATAAATTAACAGTATAGAAAATTTTTAAATTATTCATTAAAGATGGCGGCCATTCCCACAATTGAAACTTATATACTGAAAAGACTCTCTCCTTCCCCCACCCTTCACCACTCTCACAATCTCCATTAGCAATTAGTTGCTCCTCAGTGGTTTCCTCGCATCCTAATTAAGATCCTTTGCGGTCTGCCAGTTCACACTGTTCAATATTCTAGTTCAGGTTTTGATCAAACTCCTCTTCTAAAGATGTAGGAACCTCCTTCAACCGTATTCAGTGTCTTCAATGTATTTGACAGTTTCTGACTGTCTTTAAGCAAAATTCAATAGAACTAGAACTTTTTTGAATATTTACACATATATAAAAAGAAATTTAATCATTCTATTGAAATCAGTAAGTGATAAATTTAAATAATTAATAATAATAAAAAAAAAGTTTAAAACAATCTATTCGTTCAAATTAGTCTATTTAGAAAAGTAACGTTTATCACATAATCATAGTATTATATAATAGCATAGCTAGTACGACTTTCAATAATTCCATTACCCAGAAAAATTATATAAAATAATTTATTATAAAACTTAAAAAAAAAAAAGAAATAGTTATTTCTATTATGTTTCGTCTAAAAAAGGAAAGATGTGAACAGAAGGTGGCCTCTTGCAATATAAACATAGTCTTAATAATAACAAGCATCATTAGTGCCGCATGTGGCCAATATAGTAAGAAATGGTACTCTAGCTTGGTGTGGCATAAAGAAAACGCGAGAAGAGCACCATATTTTTCTTGCCGGATTCAGAGATATTATCTTCCTTCTTCCCTGGATTCTATGCGAGAGTAACTCAAGGAAGTGGCTCCCTGACTAGGAACGAGAGCTAAGAGAGAAGAAGATAAGGAGAGAGAAAATGACGCCTTCATCTACATAAACATCTACCTAAATGAGTTCACTCTATTTTTCATTTATAAACAACTGAAACCAAATCTTCGTGCAAATCGACGCATCAATATTACTCTCTTTGTTGGACCCAATTCAAAATTATACATCTAATCTAATCCACACATGGTTTATTTTTGGCTACTCCCTCACAATCCTGTATTTATACTATAGAGTTTAGTATTATTTTTTCTCTTCTTCACTCTCCACAACCCTGTAAATTGTTTAGTAAATTCATTTTCTTTCACCTTCAATTCCGTCAATTAAATTAAATACAGTCCATCCATTACCAACTAACGTATTCTGAAGAAAGTAGCGCCTGGCTGTCAGTTGAAGGAACACTTCATACAATTAATTTTTTTATAAATGTATTAACCTTTTATACATATATGTACTAGCTCTTGAAATTTTACAGAAATTAGTTTTAGTTAAACTTGTGCGGAAATTTCGTACTAACCATAATTTTTTATCAGATTTAATTTATCAAAAACAAGTAATCTCTGAAAAAGTTCCGGTCTGTATTTACCCAAACCTTTGGTTTTTAAATAAAATATCTGTTCGATCTTAATATATTTCATGGACTTTATTATTTTCTGGAAATAAAATATGTTTTATTAAAAATAAAACTGAATGTTAGTGATTGATAACGTTCCTCCTCAAATAAAAATTTTATTTTACAATATAGTTACTAAAAATGTTTAAAACTATCAACATATGTTACTGTCATAAAACAATAAAACGGTTAACTTCTAGCAATTTAGTGACTAATCTCATTCGATATCACATCATTTAAAACACTGTTAGGTACAGAATAAAAACATAAGCCAGCCAAAAAAAAAAAAAATTATTGTAACTATAACAGTTTCAGGTGCACCGCACATTACAAAAGAATATCTCTCATATGTTAGGTAATTTTCATTTGAATATTTGCTGTTTTTCACCTGAAAAAATACGACTGCTATTCGTGACTTTTTTACATTGTAAACAATTTATTGCAATAATGTATTTAGAATAAGGACCAGAAATCCGTTATAAATTACTGAGAGAAATAAAGTTTTTGTATTTTATAAATTTAGATTATAACATAAGATTTGGTAAGAAAAACATGTGCTGCAATAAAATTGTTATGAACATTACCTTTATAATAATACACAAGTCTGCATCTAAAAAATGGATGGGATATTTTTGCTAAATTATATATTTAAAATACATAGATTTAAAGTTTAGTAAGATATACTAGATATACTATTTAAAGTGCAGTAAGTCCAAAAATGAACTCCATTTCCCCCCTCATATACAGCTTTGTTACAGATTTGTTTAGCAATATATGTTTGAAAAAAAAAAGTAATTAAATTAAAGAAATCACCATTTTATTATTATAAATGAAAAATAAATGTGTTGAATTCATTTACTCTTCTTTTTTTTTTTTTTTTTTTTTTTTTTTTTTTTTTTTTTTTTTTTTAGTTTTTAGTTTAATAAAATCGAAAAAAAAACATAAAATAATCTATTAAGTCGACTATTATTATAAAACTGAAATTTCATATTTTATTTAGCATTATTAACCCAATACAAGTTGTTTGAGAATCCAAGAGAAATAAATGCTTGCCGCATTACACATATGTAAAACCTCACATGATATGTCACATCTCTAGTCTCCACTGTGCTTCGTAATGAGGACCTGAAGCAGTACATCTTTTTCCTAAATTCTTTTTACAAACATTGTTTGTCAGAAACATTTCTCAATTTTATCCTAATCAATGAGCAGCAATTAATCCTAGTGTTGTGTTGGATAATGACCCAAACATTTCTGAGTATTGTTCATGAGGGCCATGCCTCAAGGTTTAATTGAGATTTTTTTCTGACGAATAGTACTTATATAAAAACGTTAAAAAATTGTAGTGGTTAATAATACTTCGCATATTATGGTGTTACGGAGGGTTCCATAAACTTGGAACTTGAAAAATGAGGGAGTACAAACATGTATGTCGGCAAGCATTTATCTATCTAGAGTACTTTTATTTACTTCACACCAAGCAAATTATAGAACTTTAATTTTAATAAAAACTTTATGTGATGTATTTTTCTTTATTTTTTCAGTATGTTTAATCCATTACAAAAAGTAAAATAGATCAATGCATATCTTTTGTTAACAGTGTTAACAATAAATGGTGATCATTAAAAATTATCATGCCATAAATCCCTTTTACAAAAAAAAGCTGAAAGGTTATAAATAGATTTCAAAAAATCAGTTGTTATCTCCTTTATTGAAAAGTAAATCAAACTTATCAAAAGAAATAAATAAAAAAAAAGAAGTATTGATACTTCTAATTTTACATTATTACGATTATTCTTGATTGAGGCAAAATTTTAAATATAATGCAATATTCCTTTCATAATTACTTAATTACTTTGTATTTCTCTTTTTTTTTTTTAAATTGATTATTTGTATTGTTGTACACTGTGAACCCGAATAGAAACATGAATATAGTGAATCTATATAGCTAAAATACAATTCAAATAAGTGTTGATCAAATTAAAAAAATTTAACAAACAACTTTAAAAAATTTTGATAACAATTAAACGTTGCATGTAAATCATGAAGTCATTAAAATGTATTTCAAACAATCATCATTGATGTTGAATATGTTTTTTTACAAATTCAGTTTATCGAATTATTTTTTTCTGAATAAACGAAATCCATGTGCTACATGACTGTACATTACAATTGCTTTGTAATGATAAGGGCAAAATTTCATCATTTATACACAAAACCGGTACTAACTCCTTCAGAAAACAAATGGTCTTCTCAAATAAATTTCCAAACCTAAACAAGGCTGCGATGTTACAGTCTTCTTTTAGTCGTAAATAAAACAAATTTATTACTTTATATAAAATATTCTTAAGTCTGTTGAGGTGGTCGCGATAAAGTGGATTGCCTGAATATTGGCTGTACAGACAGAATCATACTGGAAGAACAAAGATATAGACCACAGAGGTTGCTTGTGGGAAATGCCAGCTGAAGCAACCTGTTGAAATATCGCACTCCCTATTGGTTGTTAAAGGTCGGCAATAGATATAACTCAGGCTAGTACCATTTTGTATCGTACCATCTGCCTGCATAGGTTGGCGGAGTTATTTGGGAACGTAATGTGAAGAAAGCTTTTTGGCAACATTCTGACCTAGTCTTAGATGTAAATCAGAAACAAATATAGTGGTCCAAAATCGAACGTTGTTTTAGGTGTAGGTGATTTCAGGGAGAAATAAAAAAGATAGTTACGTTTTGTCAAAGTTACAAAGTGAATTGACAATCATTTTTATATTATAAACTTATGAACCTCAGAAAAATTGAATTTAATCTAACTATACATTTTCAGATTGGAAAACTCAATTTTTATATTCTGGTAACTGTCACAGTTTAAATATAAAAAAAATTAAAGAAGATGATAATCAGTAGAGAGGAGTATTTAAAATATTCTTCCAAACAATAATAGCTATTTATCATATCAAATTTCGAAAAATTACTAGATATTCGTAGGTAAAAGCATGGCTCATCCCATCTAAAAATTATTTTTATTTTTTTTACTTAACTTCTCCTATAAACATGCCATATTCTATTCAAGAGAACATTTGATATAGGTGCATTGATTCTATAACTAAAATTTCATTTCTCAACAGGAGCCTAATATTGAATCCATAGATAAGACTGTTCCAACAAGGAACTACTCTTCTACACTGATTAATAAAAAATTTAAATAATATTATGCTTATAACTAGGGATGCTGAATAAACGCCCGATCGATGTTCATGTGAAATCAGGAATGGCCTGGGGAATTGTGGGCAGCTGAGATTTCAAAATTTAAGATTTTTATAAACACTAATTTTAGCGTAAGGTGTATTGTAATAAGGTGGGGCAAACACTCCCGATAAAATTAATAAACGCGGTGTTATGTATGTATGTCTTATAATTTTTTTTCACATTAGAACGTTTTTCTTCTTATTGCATTAGGTATTTTTATTAGAAACGTTTTTTATTAATATCGTTATTCCATACATTTTTTCATCAAAGTTTTTTAAACTTATTTATTGATATTTATAGCTGTATTAAAATATACACAACAAGTGAATTTCATATAAGTTATACGACACATTACAGGCATTTATTTTCAATTAATCGTATTTACAACTGCATTAAAAGATATATACAATAAATATATGTGATTTGAGGTATACAATAGGACTTGTGGAGAATCTATATGTTGATAGAACTCCAATAACATTTCTAATGGTATTAATATTTTTAAGGCATAAACATTTCTACCTTCTTTTCAGACGCCTAGTAGGATTATAAGGTATTAAAGGAGGAATCCAGGCTAGAAACAAGGTTTGTAATGGAAGGATTATCTGGTTCTCGCCAAATCGGCAACATATGGAACGTTAAAGTCTTGATGGATGACTAGATTTGTGACAAAGTATGGAGCATTAAGGATTTTGAATTGCAAGGACTGGATACTGACAATGTAATTTTTTTTAGGTAAAAAATTCAATTATGATTTAAAAAAAAAATATTAACTCCTAAGCAAAGATGCTTATTTCATAAAATGGTAAATTTATTTCAGAGCCTGAATCCTATAGATAGTAGAAAAGCCCCGAAACATTAATGAAAAAATTGTATGAAATAATGATATTAATAGAAAGGAACTTTAACAAAAATACGTAATAAAAAAATGATACTTGAAAAAAAAAAAAAAAAGACTTTGACCTAAAATAGAAATAAAACAAATAGAATTGAACTACTCCGTTCATACACGTGTTATAAAGAAAAAAATACAGAAGCTTTCTGAAAGTCAAGAAAAAACACAAAAATTGGACGATTTATAATTTATAATCGTTCCTGCCCCACAGTATCCTTTAATAATACCTCACTTACTCTTGTCGAAGAGATCCATTATCTAGGACTACTTCTGGACAAACGACTGACTTGGAATCCTCACGCAAGACTGAAAATACAGGAAACTGCTCGTAGATTCCGACTATTACAACATTTGTCAGACAAATGAACACAACTTCCAACTAATTATAAAATACTCAATTATATGACTATAATAAGACCTATCTGGACTTAAGGAGCTGAGCTTTAAGGCTCCATCGAATTCCTTTCGTATCCAGGTTCTCGTATCCTTACAATCCAAAATCCCCTATATAGTCTCACCTTTGTCACAAATGAAGTCATCCATCCTTGCCATGGTATAACATTAAATTAACTAGTATATATTTTTAATATGGTTGTAAATATCAATAAACTATTTTTTTTTTAAATATTTTTAATCGATTTAAAAACAGTTCTTTGAACTGTTAATAAATTGTTTTTTGATACAAAGTATCTCAAACTAACTATCCAAATACTTTTGTTATCAATTCCAGAAACCTAATGTTGTAGCATCATTTATTGTCGATATTACTGGGATGTTTCAGAAAATATGTCTTGTAATGTTATTAGAATGCTATCTATTTTTTTAAAATCTACATTACTATATTTAATTGTGGAAATAAAGTGGTAAATTCAAAACCGTGTCAAATAAAAAAAAAAATACCAATCAATAAACCAAACAAATGCTGTTCCCTATGCATTCTATTTAGGGGCAGTACTCAGTAGTAATTTAATTATTGTACTATAAACGATAACCAATAGGTTTAGATACTGACAATGATAGCTTCAGGAGCAGCTAATATTAGTACATACATATTCAACACGTCAATTTGCACAGCAAACTGAGCAATTAGGCGACACCTATTGAAGCGATAAACGCATCGGAGGTAATTGATAACGCTTCTAATGCTTAACGGGCTCTGGGACTTAGCACGTATAGTTAGCTACAAATGGGTATCTCAAGATCATTTAGAAGGGTAATCCGTCCTAGCATGATTTCAATTGTAAATTTTGATATAGTTGTTTGAAGTTGAACTTTCGCGGATAATTTCTAGACTTCAAACAATTTATTTGTGAATATCGAATCAACGTTTTCACTTTATGCTCTTTAGAACAAACTATATTTGTTATTAGCTATAACAAAAATATCCGTATAGTCTCACAATTGTTTGTTATCTTTATTTATTTCATTATATATATGAAAATATTGTAATAATCAAAAATTATTTAAAATAAAAGAAAAAGAATTTTAATCGTTTTTAAACTAAATTCAAATATAAAGGAGATAGGTAGGGTTTAAATTTAAAAACTTTAATACTAAATAGATAATAGAATTTTATTTAAATTTTATAATATAAAAGACTCTTAATCTCAGGGCGGGTTGCTAGGCAATCAGAAACAGACACTTACAATAATTACACTTAATTAAATTAATATATCTTTTACAAATGTATTTAAATTTAGGTATAACAAAACTAACTAATTTCACAATCTTCTTTTGATGGTTCTTGTTTTCTTCTTTTTTCTAATGTTATGTCTTATCGTCCAAAAATGGCTTCCAGTCCTACCAAAAAGCTATGTCTCTTTCACAACAATGGCTTCGAAACTTTCCCGCTTCCAGCCGACGGACGTCCTCTCACCAGGCAATCCAAACTAAGAGTATTTTTCTTCTTGGTTGTCTTCCTTTTTCAAACTGTCCACTCTTGCTGGACAGAAATTTATGAGGACCTCCTCATCCTGGAAACATCATTTCTCCTGCGTGCCCAAACAACGAATGAACTCAAAACCAAAACCAGCCTCGATGTTCCATGTAAACATCGATTCTCGCAAAACAGTTAGGGATTTTCGCAAATGATTTACTTTCTGAATATTATTCTTTAGCACTATTTCTTGACTTCCATTTTTTCTTAAATTTACTGTATTTTCAATTATGATGGGAAGAGTTAAAATAGTTTTTATGATATTTGAATCTGCTCGACATGGCCTTGATTCAACGGGCTTGTTGACTGAAGAATATGTACCGCCATCTTGGTTTTGTTTTGAATCACGAATTTATTATGGACAATGAAAATTGGTTGTTTTGTTTATCCAAAAAGCAAGTTTGGATAAACAAAACAAATAAACAATATTAAAATGATACATAAAATAAAACATATCAAAAACCCTTTATACATCAAAATATACTATTTACTCAAAAAGAGCATATTACAATATATATGCTAAACTAATAAAATTCATCTTTTAAGATTAAATGAGTTAATAAAAGAAATGTTTCCCCATTGAAATCATTTTGTAATACTTATTATTTAACCTTTCTATTCTGATTTTCTTCATACTGCATCAAATCTGTGGAGGAGGTACCATTCAACAAAATTTTAGAAGATTAAAAAAGAATGTTTTCAAAATTCAGTTTTAGAGATAACTCTATTCTATTCTTAAAAATCAGACAACTTTCACTTACCACTATTGTTTGAGCTGAAGTTAATCCTCCAATCTTTCAGAATAGATATTTATAAATTATTTACAATGGTAATACCTTCCCATACTAAATTTCCAAATGGACCTTTAAATTAGCAGATTGACTGACTCCAATTTCAACAGTTTTCATAAAAATACCTTCAATAATATTTTTTGTTCCGAAATTTTGACATTTTTCTTTTGCAAAAACATAAAAATATAACTATTAGAAGATGATAGTTGGCCATATGAAGCAGATTGTAGGAGGGAGTCCAGAAGGCGGTCAATAAAGGTACGAAACAGTAAAAAAAAAACTATTTAATGGTAATCAACGTTTTACCCCACTTTGCAAGACTTTGTCAGGTCTGAATCGAAACAAGATACAAACATTTTCAATTCCTTGTATATTATGAGAATGGGATATCTGGGAGATGGGATACATCTTTCTAGTCTTGCGCGAGTGGAGGTGCTCATATCTGGCAAAAGTATTGAAACTTGAGTGTAAAAGTGTAGTACAATGTTTTTCAACCCTCTTTTGGGATTCAGAGGACTTTAAAATGTGTTAATGAAGTGAAATTCTGATTTAAGCGAATTATAATATTTTACAACTGAAATGTTGATAAGATAATTACAGAATCATAAAAAGTGAGTGATTCCATTGTCATCTAGTGTCAATTGATCTAGTGTTGTTCACATAGGACTTTATTATATGACAACATAACTACATTAGACGCAATGTTGTTATAGAATTTTTAACTGCTCTAATTTCAATCATAAGCCCAATCAAAATTATAATTAATGTTTTCCTTAAATGGAAGCTGATAAGAGCGTCATAGAGCATCGAATTCGATTACGGAGTCCGTCGTCAGTTGGTAGCAGGGATCTGATAACTAATGAAGGACCAGACGAGCCCTGACCCCGAGCAGACATATCGGACAGGCTCATACATCAAATGTATCATATCCCAGGGTCAGCTTGTTCAATTATTACTAAGATGAATTGTTTCGTGTCGTGTCCCGTACGTGTAACATCTTGGACTGGCTGCCTACAGGCCGCTGCAGCTGTGAGGCTCCTCTTGTGTCCTGTCCATCGGCTCTTATGTCCGGTTATGAATTAATTTCGTTCGGACTCTCCCTAAGGGACATGTTATGGGGTACACTTGATTGATTAACCTTTTTTCATAAATTTACTAAGTGGTTTATTTTTCAAAGACATCAAGACAAATGACATATTTAAATGAATATCAAGGGGCGGAGAAAAATTTCCAGCTTTTATTTTCCATTCTGTCAGTTGTCATTTACCGGCAAGGGTGAATTAAATGAATATTTAATGTAACTTGATTAATCAGCTCGATTTTTTTTATTTCATAAATATTAATTATTTCAAATTATTTAATTATATCAAATACGATTTGAATACATCTACATTTTTCTATTTTTATTGTGAGTTTATAGTTTCAGAATGATTTGTTTTCTAATAAAACACAACTATCTGAAAAAAGAAGATATTTTCTCGAAGAAGATGTATTTTTATAATTATGTTAATTAATAATCTAATTTTACTACCCATCGGAATTAAAAGTTACATTAACATCCTGTGTTTATTTTCTACAATTAAAGGGATTAATTCTCCAGCAGAACAGTAAGTTTCCATGGTATTTGAAATTTGAATATCTTTTAATTTTAACTGAGACAGACACTTACTATACTCTTTTTGTTAATAAAAGCCTAATTTTTTAAATTTTATAATTGAAATTTTGTATTAAAATTAGGTAATTTTCAGGGCTAAATCATATTTCTAAATGAGTAAATTATAAAAAAAAAAGTTTCAAAAAATATATTTTTGACCTGAATGTTATACATGTATTTAATCTATTATTTATTAAACAGTATATTATAACAATACTAAATAATTATACATTACATTAATAGTACTTTTTTTTTGGTTTACCCTTATCGATTTCTGTTTGTTAATCCTCCTACGATTCACCAGAGTTTGATAGTATTTTATTGCTTATTTGATTAGGAGTTAAAAGCATGTGAGTACCGATATGAGTAAAAAGTGTACAAGTATAAACATGCTAAGACTTATGATTACTTTTTTGACGATAAGATTAACTTGAAAGTGATTGAGTACTGTTGAAATTGATTAAAATAAACTCAATGATTATGTGTGAATTTATTGTCACTTATTTTGTGCGAATACATATAAATATTATAAAATTGTATATTTTGAATAACTTTTGTAATAAATTATTTCCTTAGTCAAATACAATTCAATTGAAAACTTTGAGCTAAGCGAAATAGTATTTCATGTTAAATAATATGGTAATTATTTAACATGAAATACTATTTCGCAATACTGGCTGCGATGTTTACCGAAAGTGTGTGAGAACCAATCTATAGATGACCACAAATACGCAATTTTAGAATTTCCTTCCCGTTAACCTATTGGCAGCCGGCGAAAATTGACAAAATAAGCCATTTATTTATATAACTATGTGGTCAAGGGTGATTGTTTGTTACAACATCAATATTGGTACAGCTGTTGTAAATATACCGCAAGTGATGCAAAGCATTATCAGCAAAATGTTACTTTCTTTATGCAGTGAGAACATTAGTGCACCATTGTCTAGATTTAGCGACTGTAAACAAATTCGGGGCTTAAACAGGTCATATATCATAGGATATATGCTTATAAATGCCATTAAGTATTATGCGATATCTTAATTATAGTATCTCAATTAGGTGGAATAGGTAGCAATTAAAACTAGATTTTTAATTATTTTTTGTGAATTGATCGCTTATAAGTTATTTAATGGGCCTGAATAATCTGATGCTGTTATGATTGTTTTTAATTACATCAGATATGGGCCATCCTGTAATTAGGATTGATGAACAAATAATAATTGTTCACACCTCTGCGATTACTTTATTTGGTGGTTCTAATTATACTCTAAACAGGTTTGTGTCTAGGATCAAAGCAGAAACAAAAAAAATAAAAATAAAGATGGATACTAAAAAATATATAATTTCTTATGAATAATGTTTTTGCACCGTTTTCGTTATAGTTGAGTAAGAAAATGAAGTGACTTTCTTGTAATATACATTTATAAAATTGAATTCGTTCACTAACAAATAGTTTTATCGATGAACTTATGAAACGAAATTGTTATTTATCGAACTTTTTTGTTGTTTCTGATTGAAAATTTCATCCATGTAACTTTAAGCCTTTACAGGCTGCAAACTAGAGATTATTGATCAATTCAGTTCCACGCTGGACTGAAATAAAATGTTTGGAGTGTACCTCATTCAGCTGAAAACTCTGATGGGCTACTCGGAGTTCGTGTACAAGTAGTGGAGCAGCGAACCCGCCAGTTACTAGGATTGATGGACACTTGCATTGTTAACCGAAACTTTGAATTTCAATAAATAATTTTTTCTTTGTTCTAGGCAGAAAGTTTTATATTGTTACATATTGTTCAGATTAAACACTTTAAGCAACCTCATCGTTATTTTTATTGCAATCATATATATGTAAACATACAAGAGCAAGCATGTTCATTTCTATTTTACATATTTAGACTAAATTCTTATAATATATGAATATCACATTTTTTTCTTACCTTCCTTTTTATTATTAAACAATAATAAATAAGTTCAAATAAATACCAATCCATCACAACCATAAATTTCCCGTTGTTACTATAGTGGCATTCTACGGTAAATATACCGAGTCTGCTGATGATGGTTTCACATTAGCAGTAGTATAGTCGATATAGATGATATAGAACGGGGATTTTAGAGTCCAAAGCCCTTCCCTGGAGAGGACGTCGACCAAGGGGACAGTGCCTTGCCACCTCCCAGGTCGTGGTGGAAGGGGCCACCACACATAGCACAGACCTTCAACCTATCAAAGAACTTGGTGTGCCTTAGGTCTGTGAACTCCAGCACAGACGGGGGCTAGTGCTCTTTGTGAATGGTACCTCTGAAGCGTCGTGCCTCTCACAGGATGGAATCCTGGAAATTTTGCAGAGCAGAATTGGAAGTAATACCACCTTGTAGATCTACATCTTTTGAGGTAAAGAGAGCTGCGGTGAAGTAAGGAGGTGAAACGGTAA
>NW_027104664.1:12978-22404 GCF_000696795.3 Halyomorpha halys | reverse complement strand
AACTTTCGAGTTCCTCCCGGATGTGGTGACGTAGTGCCTGTGGGTATCTCCTTTCCTTTACATATATTACCCTCTCCTGCTTCAGTGGGATCTCATGGACAGTCTTACCGGTTGCTCCGAGGATGTATAAAAAATATCCTGGTATTCCCTTTTGAGTCGCTGTCTCCAGTCCTCAGCTTGATTGATTGCCCCAATTCGTGCACCCTCATTCCTCGGTTGTTGCCGACATTTGTTAGTTTTACCTCCTATCTTAATCTTTAATGGAAAATTTCATTAGAGTGCTTCCAATAGGTAGTTTCTCTACAGGCCTGTAACACTCCAATTTAACTTAGATCAGATTGACTAAATGTATTATAATGTACAGTTGTAAATAGCAATAAATAAATATTAAAAAAAAAAAATAATCGTTTTCAGAAACATTAATTTAGAATAATTAGCTAGGATAATTGAGTTCGCAGTATAGATTGCACTAGTGATTTGTAATAGACTCTGAACTTAGTATGCAGCGTTCAGTTGATGATGTCGCTCTCCTTCTATAAATAAATCAAATTACACGTTAAACCAGAATATATATTAAAAAAAAACAAAAACGAAAGAAAAATGATGAAACAGACAGTATAAACAGTTTTAATTTTATTAATTTTTTTAAAGTAACATCAGAGTATGGATTAATATTTAAATAAATAACGTCCTTTAAAATAGAGAAACAAAAATTAAATGTGGGATTTTGAATTAATAATTTGTATGAAAAATATATAAATATTTAATCATACATGTATTACAATAAGTTCTCTAAAATTGATGAATAGAGATGAATATGGTAAATATTAATAATACTTATAAATAAAAATTAACATTTGCTTTAAGGTTTAATATACGGAATTTTAGTGTTTATTTTTTAACACTTTAAAAATTCACTTGTCGTCTCATTGTTGGGCGTCATAATATACTTCGATCGAGCTATATACATCTAAAAAAGCTATTATTGAATACTCTGTTTTTAATTTTTAGCCTTAACATTTAAATAACCTTAAAACCACAGCGGAAAGGTATGATTAAATTTAATAACATTCCGTTAATGGTTATTTACTGATATTGTTACCTAGTACCAAATTATTTAATATTTATTTCTGAATAATGATAAAAAAAAATTAAAAATAGTGAAGAAAGTGAATGTTACAGACTGTACGTACACCAATAAAGTTTTATTAAATGAAAAACATTTGCCGACGGAATTGGTAATCAAATCTTTATTAGTAATTAACCAAGGCAATGGAACTGCCTGGAATGGAAAGGTTTCGTTTTATAGGTCCCTGTCCTTCTCATCAGGACCAAATAATGAAAAACGAATTGCTATCTGTTGCAGCACTCATTTTCTTAATGGCCCTCCTTTCTTTATATCTTTCATTGCATCCTTTGAACAAAGTATTTATAAAAATTTTATTAATCCTCTACATTACATTTCCCCTTTATAATGATTGTGATTGTATGGATTAACTACCAGCTCTTTGTTTTGAGATAACTAAGGTGAGGCAACAAAGCAAGTCAGTTATTTCAGTTAATATAATTAATTAAAAAGAACAATATAAAACTAATAATATCTGGGATTATAAGAATAGTGTTTGACAGAACTGTTATTATTGTCTCCTTTATAGTAATTATATATATAAATATATATTTATTTTTGTGTTGGTATAAACTCAAGGATATAGGTATATCCGATTCATTTCTTTAGACTTATACTTGTAAAGACGGAATGAATGGTATTGAGACAATGAATGTGTTCTTCGGGTAAAATCGAAACTAATCAGTTTGTGTTTTGTAAAATATTGTACAAGACAAAAAATTAGTTTAAACAAGTCTATAGGAGAGTAATAGAACAATATTTATCGATTATTTGTTACTTCTAACGGTGAGAGATGGTTTGTTATTTCAAATAAACAAAACTGAAGGTACAATATTTTTTTTTTTAAATCATCTTTCTGCAGTTATTTTATCAAGTTGTGGTTATTTTTTTGTTAAGTAAAACCGCAACTTTTTAACCGTCTAATTTCCCCACTGCTGCGTCTCCCTTTCATCCACCATTAACATCGTGACAATATTCCTAGACTAAAGAAGGGTGTTCTGATTTGTTCTTTCCATTCCTTTTCCTAAACCTTTATTGATTTTTATCTTATTTCCTTAATTTTCTATTTTTTAGTGAGTACTATTTTGTTGTATACTTCTCTTACATGTACTTTTCTATCAGTTATTGCTTTTCCAGTATTTATATGTTATTATAAAAATAAACCGTAAATAATGGATATTTATTTATATCTTATCTTTATTTTCTTTTATTTACTTTGTTCATTTATATACCTTTTCTCACATTTCTTATACAAATTTTTAGGCACCTTCACAATTAAATTTTTTTTTTATGCCATCTTATTCTCTTACACTATTAGCATATTTTTAGTTGTTTGTACATTTTTTTTAGGCCTAAGGAAGCCTCATAGTAAGAAAAAAAGTTGGTTGCTAATTGAATATTTTTTGTACTATTTTGAATGTTTTTTCTTTTTTTTTTAACAAACCCGGGCCATCATCCTTTTTTTAATTACATATAATCAATCAAATATTTTCCAATATTTAATTTATAGGTGAGTGAGAGAAAAAAGAATCACAACAACAGATTGAGATAAGAATATGTAGTTCATGGCACTTAATTACATAATTGGTAAGAGAGCTTACTTCAACAATTACTAACATTTACTCCTGTGAATCATCTCAATATATTTTTTGTTTTTTTAATTAATTAAAATGTAATAAAAATTTTTGCTCTTTAATATTAATTAAAGAGGCAAACCTATGAAATGAGCAGCTGTAACATCAAGTTCCGTTAAGCCCTATGGTTAAATTTGGTTCTTTGGTTATTAATTGCCATACAGAAGAGAGAACAAAGTGTCCTGACAGTATAAGTGCTCTAGAGCAAACTAATTCCAAAATTCACAGTCAATAAAGTGGAGGTGCCAGAGAGAGTACAATGGACAGAGAGGGATGTAGTAATGGCTGTTAGGGCCATTTTATTCAGAGCAAATGGATCCGGTGTCGTGTAATTAAACGACCAAGTGGTCCCTCCGAGTGCTCCTCTGTCTCGTCTGCTCTTGTCATAAAGTCATCAAATGGAGCGAAATTTAATTTTCAAAGTGTATATCATTATTCTACGATGTATTAATTGCGGCAGGCTTTTACAGGATTGATTAAAATAAATTTTCAGGATGATGAGATACTGTTATTGAAATTGATCAATCAGTTTTATTACTAAACTGAAAGTTGATGAACTAACTACCAAAGTGTTAAATTTTAAATAACGATTTTATTTAAAATATAACAAGATTCATTTTCTTAATTTTTCAGAAGAATATGTTCACAAAATATTTTTTTTTTTTCTGTAGGAAAATTTGTCATTCTATCTAAAAGTAAGTTCACCAGTAAATAAGTTCACCAGCGTACTACCCACTGGATTGTCTCTGTTTCCTCCTCTTTCTGAACATTTGGAAGATATCTTTTTCTCGCCCTCCTCCAAATCCTGTCTTTAATCTTTTCTCACTGTGCTCCTGTTTCCTTGTCCACTTGGATCTGGTTGAAGATCCCTTGCTTTATTCTGCAGACTACCGAAACTTTTAGTTCGACCGCATCCCCACCGCCAAAGAGGTCCTCCGAATTCTTACCCTCTGTTTTAACCATAGGGTGATCACCTCTTTTTAAGAAATATTTTCATTCCTTGGCTTCCTTATTTAATTTCTCAAAGTCCGATATTACTCTTCTCAGGTCCTGAATTTTGATCCATGCAAGTGCATTAGCACGCGTTTCCGGCATGAAAATCCGAGGGTTAGTTTAGAACTACAAGTCTTGTCATGTTTCCGCAAATTTTGAGAGAAAGAAAAGAAGTATAACAGAAGAGAAAAAGAAACAAAGGAATAGATAGCAGAAAAAATAATAAGCCATATAGACAACAAAAAAAAAGTTTTCGGAACAGACATCGGAACAAAGGTTTTTCTGTGTTTAAAGGTTCCGGGTTTCGGCACCACTTAAGGTTTGTCACTATTAATACTTAAAGAGGATCGATGAATGATGCACGCAAGTTCAACTGAAAGAATCTCTCTTATCTAATCCTATATTTATAAAATTATCTCATGTTTTCATAAGGAGATAGGTATTAGTAGATATCAGGTACCGTAATACCTTAATTTATATATGTATAGGATATTTGATGTCAGCGTATTGAAATTGGTTTCTATAATACCGCTAATTTTTATTTTTTGTTTAAGTTGAAAAATTTTCATTTTTGTTGTCTAGTTAATAAAGTTGTCATGATTAAATAGAAGTATTCCGTTCTTAACAAATTGCCTCTCTTTTTTTCACGGTTCCTGGATATTTGTCTGCTTATCATTGAAGCGAGCACATGACTTCCAATGTGACCTAGGAGCTGAGATAAAATAAAATATTTCATACAATTCTAATAATTTTTAATGTATTATGATTTTCTACTCTCTATGGTTTCAGAGATTGTCATCTACAACCTATTCGGTTTGTTTGTGCAAAATAAGAAAAAATATACATTCTTGAGTGTATAAAATTAGTTACTATGTTACTAACACCAACGGTGAGCTGAATTTCTGTTTATTCAACCCATCAATACCTTTAAATTTCCAGTCATGCTATTGAAATAATTTGGGCCGACTGATGAATCAAATTGAGCCAGGTAAAAATTCTTTAAAATTATTTATAAACATGAAAAGAAGTAGATTGGTATTGAATGACTCTGATTAGGAGATAATTAGAATAAAATGGTAAAATAAAAATTTATTTCGGCTTACATAGAAATCAGAGTAAAATAGTTTTTAAGGCAAAGTTGGTATTTATATTTCGCTGCTTAAAAACTATTAAATTAGAATTGACATAACAATGGAAATATTGAATATTTTGTTCGAAATTTTGAGGTTTCTGAATTTCAAATATAAACATTCTACCACAATTAATGGCAATGATTAATGGAGACAAATGTAAATATTTATGTCATAATTTAAGCAAAATAAATGAAGTCATAGCGAATAAAGAAAATTAACTATAAACTAAAGTTCATGATCATATTCATGCTTTAGCACAATTTTACCCAAGAAGCGAAGTTCTGAACGAAGTAAGCATGACTGCGGAATTCAGTTGAACAAAACAGGACTCAAGGAAATCCCAGTGCTTCTCCCTATCGCGCCACTCTCAATCCAAGAGTATTAGAATTGTTATTGTCTTCTTTTGTTCTGTACTAAGGACGAATTAATAATTTTTTTGTATTTAACAATTATTTAAGCTTAAATTTAAATATTTAATTGCTATCTGTGAAATGAGACTTCTGTAAATACTATAATTATTAATGAAATCGAATCAAATATTTATATACATACGTAAGTTATTGATAATGATTAATTTTATAAATTAATAAATATCATAACATAGTTTATATGTTCAACTATACATAAAAATTATTTTTCATTATTGAATACCATACTTTTAATGTGTTTTCAAGTTTGAGATTCTAATGGTAGTAAATAATTTTTACATGAAAATTTTTCTATCTTTTAGTAAAATATCATTTTCCAAAACTACAATTGAAAAAATAAAAGTTGATTTATATCAGGGTTTTAATTTTACCATTAACTATATATAGAACTTCAGGTTTTCGATTATTGAAGTGAATAATTATAGATTCTATTGTAACTATGTGTACCAAATAACGTTTTTGTTCTTGGAATAATACCTATCCAATTGATGTAACCAAAATTTATAATTATATAGTTATGGCCAATGATTAAATTCTCAAAATTCCATATAAATCTTTATAATCATCCTAATCCTTTGGTTCAATCCTTATCAAGTTCCACCAATCCCTACAATCCACCTAAACGGTTGAAACGGAAAGAGGCTAATTGTAAAATAAAAATCAACAATTTCAATTCTCGCAACGGCCAGATGCTTCACTTAGGTTGAGTGTTAGATGCTTGCGTACTTACTCAGTTTTCACTGACTCATTATCAGTGATGCAGCGAGAGAGATGCACTGGGATCTCAGAGTTCTGCTCTACCTCACACGGGGATCCTCAGATCGATAGTGTAAATATTGTATAGAACTGTGTTTATGTGAGCGTTTTTTTTTTATTCATGTACGTAGTTTGGTTATATTAATTTTATTTATCCTTCTGTTTATATATATTTGGAGAGAGATTTTATGTTTTTTTTTTTTCATTTATATATATATATTTTAATTTCATTTTTATTTTTAATTTTAGTTTGGATGTGATTTGTGATCCACCACTTATTACCCAACTACGTTATGTCAGATTATAGTATTTATTAATAATTTAATTAAGTTTTGATTATAGAAAAAAATTTTTTTTTAGTCGATACCACATAAAATACATTATACCACATGTTCATACGATATAGATATGAACTTTAATAATTTATATATGACGGAAAAGGTGATGTGCGTATAAAACATGTTTTAAATAGTTGTTTATATCAATTCACTTCGTTTAAATAATTTTTTATGAAATTTCAGACTTACATTACCGAATTAGAAACCCGTTTCCACACACCATTGTGAATCATAGACTCAGAAACCTGAAAAAAAGGGAGCTCTGAGCCGGTTATGAATGAAGATTACCAAAGGTCGCCAGTTAATCCTCCTAAGTATGTTTATCTGCCTCTTTAAGCCTCATCTAATGTGGATATAAATAACTGAAAGTGGTTGAGCGAGAGCGTAAACTCAGATAAAGAAGTCCCAATTAGTCTAATGGTTTTCGGCGTGTGTGTTTCTTCTTGTGTGTGATCTTTTTTGCTCCATGCTCCCAGCCCCTGTCTAGTCTGTATTTATAGTTGACCCTGTATTAGCTAATCCACCTCCTTCCGTTCTCTCCGCAAACCTTTGTCCTTTGTATCAAAAGCTAGATATGAAACAGCCGGCATTGTAATCTTGCTCTGCTGGTAATCTGAGCCTTCAGCTACCATACAGAAATAGCACGAACTTCGTAAGGAAGTTTATAGTTTTGTATATTATATAAATAAAGCAATAACATGAAATAAAATATGTGCATTAAATTACTAACAAATTAACTCTAATAGTTATTATTCATCTATAATAATAATAATAATAATAGTAATTATTCATCTAATGAAATAGCACATCATCTCTTGGGTTGGTTGATTGCAGAAGTAAAGAGAAGCTACTTTTGTCTCAATGAAACTCACTCAGTGATGCTTTATTAAATAAATAAATCAGAGATAGATAATTTAAAAAACCCGTAATCATATTTGTAAATTTGATGATATGTAAATGATATCAAATAAAAAATATAGTGAGTTAGTCGTTCTGATCTATTAATGTTTAATCAAATCCTTTTAAGCAATCCTCATGGGATAAGTGTGCTTGATTTCTCATCATTCTTTCCTTTACAAATGTGACTACTGCTTTCCAGTTTGCTACATGGAAAGTCTTTAGCATCATTGTCAATTTTGGTTTTAGGCCTCCCAAGTTGTTTCTCACCAATCATTGTGACACTCATTATTTTGAAGAGGCAACTCGATGAATGAACGGCGTTCCCACTCTGCATTTTCCAAAAATCCTTCATTTTAATAGGCGACCAGTGTTTTTTTCCGAGTTAGCAATGGCTGAATGGAGTTCAACGATTTTAAATATCTTTCAAATACCTTGTAAAGGGGTAGGGGCATTCTGGATCGCCAGATGTTATTCAATTCTCAGATGATGATAAGCGTTCCCACACTGGAAAATGGTAAGCGTTTTCACACTGGAAAATTTATGACTACACCACAGAGTATATCCCGCCCATAACTTTTCCTCATATCATAACATAATGACTGACCAATTTCTGTTTATCATTAACCTTCATATGCTAAAACTCATGTCTCAATTCGCTTCCGTAATGGTGTGGAGAAATTCCTTTTCAAATCTCTAAATTCTGCTTTATAGTATGTCTGTTATTACCCAAGTCTCGCAGCCATATGTCAGTTGGCTTTATTATGTATAGTACACTCTTACCTTCGAATTTCGAGAGGTTTTTTCTAATATAATAATCTCAGACCATTTTAATTGCGAAGGTTTACAAACATGTTTCGACAAATCATCTACTGTTACATGGCAATTATGTTGACAAATTATATAGCGGTCCATTACAGAATCCTGCCCTCAAAAGTTTTAATTAGCCGCCTAGTCGCTGAATGGTTCAAGTAATTATTACAATTACATGAATTACGTATAATTCATTAGGGTGATGCCCTCCCATCCTGGAACCATATTTTCCAACGGATCCGATCATTTTCACGTTATTCCATATTATTTTCAAGTATCGCTAAGTTTGATGGTAAAATTCTCTATTTGCACTTCTTAAACAATGGTTCTTTAATGTTAATTTATCACTTATTGAGGTTATTGTGGAATGAAATACGAAGGTATTTAGAGGAGTTAACTTTTGAGATTTGTCAACCCCGCTGGCCATGTTACCTTCATTTTCTTGCAAGCCAATTTGATCTTTTTTTTATTTTACTGACGCTTGCCATACTCTATTTGTTGCTTCCAAGGAGCACAATATCTTCGCCGTACACTAGATTTCTGTGTTCCATTCAAACATGTACCTCTCCATATTCATGTGGTGTTCTCCTTATTATCTCCTCTAGGGCTAAACTGAATTGAACAGGGTTTTCGTTAGTTCATCTACCTGTTAGCGGAGATAACGCGCTCCTTGTTAGTCGACCTATTAATTTTGAGGGAATAATCAAGATTTGTAAGGGTTAAGAACCAGATCTAGACGATTGTAGGAGACCAAAATCTATAAAGTGGTTGTAGCGCTGTCATAATAATATATACATAATAGTTACTTCGGCAGACGATCATCTAATGCTAAGAGTGAACTAAGGAAGGTTTCATGTAGGAAAAAATGTATTACATGATTTCCCTGACACTCTTGGAAGCTAAATTAGCTTTATGGAACTAACTCTCACAGTTTCTAACAGGGTATAATAAAGGCTTTCTTGCTAAGCTACATAACTTTAGAAATGACATAGATGTCCTTTGGTTGATTACCGAAGAGGGCCGAGCATGTCATTTTGAATATCACTTACTTTTAGTCACTGAGAAAAATATTCATAGAGAAAATGGGATCCCATACTTTCAAGAAGAACAATTTTACGGAAGAAAACTGATATAACAAATATTTCGTGTAATGATGAAAATTACAGTGGGCCAATCAATTTCAACTTTTGCGGCTTAGAGACCGATAGGAAGAGGAAAGATGGAGAGGAGATTCAAGCTCATGGGAAGTTGACCTGAATTAAAAACTAAAAGTAATTTATGTTATTTCTCAAAATAAGTACATTATAT
>NW_027104664.1:2728-11483 GCF_000696795.3 Halyomorpha halys | reverse complement strand
AATTTATATAACAAAAAAATTTAGAAAATGCAATTAAAAACTATCATTACTTATATAAAATTACATATGAATATTAGATTATAATAATTGAAAACCTCCACTCCCGCCCTCCATGGCCTTACTTATCTTAGTTTTCAAACAGACAATTATAGCGAGTAGGTTGGTTGATGTACGACATGTCACAATCACACAAGGGGAGATCATGACACAAAAAAGGCAATCCTTCCTCGCCGGACCCGCCCTGCTAAGACCCCGGGGAGCGATGGTTCTATATCACTTTTGAAATATTAGCTTAAAAGAGGAGACTTTAAGATAGTTAAATCGAGTAATATTTAAAAAGCGCCTCAAATTGAAAAACGGCATGAAATTGAAATTTAAAAAATACGCAATGAACTCTATTTAAGTAAACCAAAATAGAAAGATATAATGAAGAAAAAGTTAATAAATAAGAATAACTTGCACCTCTTATTTTGGGAGCAATTACAAGATCATTTAATAACGTCACCGAGATGTTTTATCTTTGGAACATTTTTCTTTTTGGTAAACAGGTTTTCTAGACATCCTATACTTCTCCTTCTGCTGAACCTTAAAGATGATATGAAATAAGAACAAATTATAATTATAATTATACAAACTTTATTCTGGAGCCATATCACATAAAATTATACAGTTAGTAATAAAATATATAGTAAATAAAGAGGAGAAATTCTCACTCTTTAAATTATGGCGGTATATTTTCTGATAAAGGTATAAACTCCTTGCACGTAACTTTAATTTTAAGTTTGGGCAATAAAATAATATTATTGTATGATTGTTAAAAAATTGAAGTAGGAAGGGAAAAAGGGTTACCAGGAATTCACATGATAATTATAAGAACATTTAGTGATGCATAAATTAATCTAACTTGAATTCTCAATGTTTTTGAATAGTTTTTATAGGAATTAAAACTTGTGCATCCAGAAAGTCTAGTTGGTACTAGCATTTCTAAATATAAAAGAATGTTGCATTTAATAAAAAAAACAAGAATAACTGACTCTAGTAGGGGAAAAATTAAGTATATTCATGAGTGTAATTATAACGTACTAACTCAATTTTGGTGTAGTAAAATGTTTGAGTAATATTAACATATGACATAAAAAACAAAAAAGATAATCACTCTCCAGATATTCTTTGAAAACTTTCAAAAATATTATGTCTTTTGATTTTATTTATTATTATATTATATGCCGAATGTGTTAAACGTGGAAGTGACGCGTTTAGCACGGGATCTATTGAGCCAGTATGAGAATCCCAACTGGATTCGGTTTCAATTGTAAGAGGTAGGCAAATGAGATGGATGGGTCAAGTAGCACGTATCCGCAGGGAATCAGTCCTTAAACGCCTACTGGGAGACTGACCTAGCGGAAGACGAGGTTGAGAAAGACCACAATTGAGGTGACTGGAGAAGGTGAAAGCATTTTTTTTTTAAGATGGGCATTAGAAAATGGAGGAAGCTTGTAGGGACAAGGTTCTTGTAGGTAGTGAAGCGCCAATAAATAAATAGCTATGTTAACTAGGCAATATTGACTATTATTAAAAATATAGAGGAAATTGTTATTTCTTTCAATAACTGATGTTCTGGATGGAAAAAAATATATATATCAATGAAATTGTACATATCAATATACAATTATCAAGAGACTAAATGGCATACCCAGGAAGGAGAAAAAAACTAAAATTTACTTAAAGAAAAAAATAATAGACTGAAGATGAATGGCTTTAAATAAAACGGATGTCTAGCGTGGGATGTAAATGATGACTATTAAACGTTGCAAAAGTAATTTTAATTGTAATTAAATAAAAATATATATAATATATATCAATTACAGGTGCATTGAGGTTTAAAGTATAAAATACAATAAAACAATAGTTGCTTACACAACAGCCATGATACTTTCCCAAGAAATCACTTTCATTTAGAGTGCTATAAATCAAATTATTTGATGAGGACCAATGCTGAACAGCCTGGGAGCAGTGACAAACATTTTTGTCAAGATGCAAGTTCGACCAATTTTATTTAACAAACGTAGGATCAACTGATATTAATAATTGAATAATTGCTTGCTAAGAAAATTTAATCTCAATTAAGACAAACAATTTGTTAGTCAGCAGTGCGGAGAGAAATACCTGCCTGATGACGATGTCACTGTAAATCGTTAATGATTATTGGGATAAAAATTTCGGGTACCGTATGTTGTTTTAGGGATACTAAGAAAATCTTCGAAAAATTTCAATTTGCTACTAATAACTTAAATTATAACATAAAATATAACCATCACATCCTTAAAATTATGGAACCATTTAGTTTGAGTACTCCTCTAGATTGTTCCTTCCTTTACTTGCTTTATCCTTTACAAGTTCCTGCTTCGAAGATCCCGTAGAGCCATCATGGTTATGGAGGCGATGGACACCGAAGAGTGCAACGAGCGGAGGCACCCCGTGGTGGGTCGTCGGCCCCTTCAAGTGCTGCCTAATTGATAGAACACTAATCCCGAGCTCACGAGCACACTCAGGGTCGATTTTAATTTCTATCTCTCATTCCATCCTAGCTTTGATGGTGCCCGATGGCCTGTTGGTATACCATATAGCAGGCCTCACGTTCTAGGCACTCCCGTCGTGTTCTCGGGGTATTTCCTATCCCTCTTGGATTAGCTTCTATGGGGCAGGTGATGGAAACTGGGAGCATTTTGATACACCTGGTAATAAGATACCGTTGCATTTTCTCATCTAAACGCTGAGTATTTTTTGTGCTTGTCAAGAATGTTCTCAGTTATTAAAAGTATTGTTGAGTGGAGTGTTGAGCAATTACATTAAAGTAGATGAGATTACGGTACTTTATATGTTATATGGTTCGAAATCAGGTTAATTATACAAGATCCCGACACCTCTGTTTCACAATTTAAAGTGTTGAGTTGGCTTAATTTTTTCAAGCGTTGCATGTATTTTGTAACATCCTTCCACAACTAACCTTCCGAATTCTATCCTTTCAAATCATCTTATGATTAATCAGATTTATATACCCGGACAACACTCCACCCAACCTGCAACAGAATTCGATAAATCTTTCCTTATTCAATCCTTGTCCCACTATGATACTATTCATTCATTCATCCATTGCTTATTAAATCTGTTTCTGTCCTAGACTAATAATTATCAGTGTAAATTGTTTCTTTGAAAAAGTTATCAAGACTCTACTCTAAAATATTGGTAGATTAATCAGACAGTCTAACAATATTTTCAAGAAGACTTTCTTTACATGCATAAGAAATGCTTAGCGTTTAAACAGGAGAATTCAATGGGATCTTAAGAAAGATATGACATATTTCTTTTCTCTAATTTGAACTAATTATTAAATACTGAACAAAATTAAAGAGAATCATTTGATGGGACTAAATCCCTTAACTTAAGTATCGGAAACTCAATTATTTCATTAAATAAATAAAAATATTTAAAATTAAATTAAAATAATAAATTTAAAATTAAATTAAACAATTAAAAATTTGATTTATCATTTTATTCATTAAATGATAAATCAAATCTTAAACAATTAAAAATTTGATTTATCATTTTATTCATTAAATGATAAATCAAATCTTAAACAATTAAAAATTTAGACTTTTCAGAAGAATCTTAATTTATCATTTTATATAGTTAAAATATTTTTTTATATTTATATAAAAAGGTAATTATAAAAACCTGAGCTAATGAAATAAAGTTATTGAGAATTTCCAAATGTGTTAAGAAATTCTACCTTAAACTTTTTCAGCATAATGAAGCTTTGGTCTTATGCTCAAGTAGGATTACCTCAAATAATACTCAACATAGGCTTCTATATGTGTGATAATTTTATGGCAAATTTAAATAGCTGAAACAGATTATAAGGTGGTATTTTGATACAATGATTTCTTTTAGAAAATCAATGAAATATGATTTGTTTTCTTTTTAGGTTTTTTTTTTTATTAGTGGCTTTCCAAAGTGATCAATATTTTCACAAATGTATAATAGCATTTCATTGAAAATTCTTAATTTTTCTTTATTATATATATATTTACTATGATATGTAGCAAATTATTAACTTAAAACATAGAAAAAAAGTAAAAATGAAAAATGTAAAATAGAAGACCTGTCTTGTCTTTGATAATAGAATATATTATTTAAATAATATTTATGATGATTATGATTATTTTCAATAACACTATTATATTTTCAATAATATTTTAAAATAAATTTTATACAACATGATGATGTGTCAGCTATAGGTGTACTAAGTCTACGGTTTTGAAAAATTCGCATGTTTCAAGTGTCCACAATAACAAAATTTTGGTACTTTGGAAAATATGTTTTTTTTTTTTACATCCCTATGGTTACTTCCAGGTTAAGAGTGGATCTATAGTAGGCATAGATACATATCTGATTTTTCTAAGATCTAATTTAGGCTGCAGAAAAAGAAATTTTAGGCTGAACAAAATTTACTTAATGGTCCACTGTTGGTACATTTACCTTATATAAATAATCGATTACTAAAAATATTTGTTCCAATTTAATGATTTTCTAATGATTCAGATAATGAAGGTTTTTTCCTCCAATTTTTGTAGCACAGTTTTGCAAGTAAACCCACCCTGTTTGCCATATCCGGGAGGTAAAGTAGCAGGTTGCTTTCAACAAACACCTTGCTTCCTTCCATTAACGGCCCTCCGCAGAAGACTGAACCAATTTCCACCCCTAGGGGATCGTTACCGGCACAATGTGTTAGGAAGAGCCGTGAAAATCAATAAGAAAATCACCCAAAGTTGGGTGTTAATGAATAAGACTGGGGTCTGCAGGTAAATAACGCAAAGAAGGTTCTATTGTCTCGTTTCAACTCCACCTGCCCTCAAAAAAACATTAATATTTTTTGAGGGTCATTTTCTGCGAACATTTTTGTTAGTTTGTTGATAATGAGCTCAGACAACAATCTATTTAGTTCCAGGCTGCTCTTCACTGTTTCCCTAACATATTAGGAACGTACTACCAATGTGTTCTTATAAAATGCATGATGGTGTCGAAATCAATATAAATTACTAACTTATTTAATCTTTATTGGCGAATAACTTAGAAAGTATTGACTTTTTTTCAAGGATATTATATACTAGTCGATTTGTTTTTTATGAAAAATAGAAAAAAAATCTAATTCCATTAAATGATTTAATATTTAAAAAAAAATGGAAACTTAATGAGGCTTAAAGTAAAGTAGGCCAACAAATGTTTTTAGGAAAAGGCAAATCATTTTCGTTTTTAGCATCGTCTGTTACCCTTAACAGCAATCAACAAACATTGTATATCCACAACCATTGCGAAATTAAATCATTTTTAATTTTTAAATCATGTCATTTTTATTTCTATTACCGTTAATTAATGTTTAATTTTATCAGACTGAGCCATGGAAACGCGTGGCTTGCTACAGCTACTTCATACCAAAAATGATTTAAAAATATACAACACACAAAAATAATACTATATTAAAAAAAAATGTGCAAATAAGAAAACCTTTATTTTACCTGGTAAATTGATATTTCTAATGTAAATTAATTGTCAGATATGAAAGTGATTGTATCTGCGTTTACACTTTACCATCATTATTTGATACCTACCACCTTACCATTACCATACCCTACTTTATGGAGAACTAATTAGTGCTATAAAATACAGCCTTACTACTATGATTATATCCAAACCATAGTTCAGTATAAAAGTTCAATAGTTTCTGCTAGCCTTTTCTTATAAGGTGTGATCCGGCTCCAGTTATGTAAAAAAGTTAAACGATGTGAAATTCTATCTCCTGAAACTAGCAATTTTCACAGCAAAATTAACCATAAATTATTGAAATATACTCGATGGAAGATGATCGGATAATATTGTTACATTGTAACAATTAAGTCTCATATCCAACTCAGACACCCATTTTTTTATATTTATAATAATTTAAAAATATTTATAATAATCAATTCAACAGAACTCATTAACATATTGACACAACATTAGATCGAATGGACTTGATTGCATTATCAAATATTTGAATAGGCCATGTTTGGTTTATATATGTGCACTGCAATTAGATTATCAGATATTGTGTGATCTAAGTTAATTGCGTATCGCCTATCAGCAAACACATCAGAGAATGACAGGTAATATCTTATTGGAGCACTACATCTCATTATATTCTATATAACCATACAATCATACACACACATATATGATATGTAATATATTATATATAAATATAATTCTCCTTCTTGTACAACCGTTGGTCTAGTAACAGTACTTCCTTACAAAGCACTGCACCTCTGACCCTTCATGGGTTGTAGCAGTACAGATTTTAATTTTTTTTTTAAATATAATTAAAATTAACGTTATTTATTAAATAGTTTATTAAAATCTTAACAAAGATACAATGATACTGAAGTAGTCATATAAATTTTAAAAAAAAAGGACATTCATTTTTTTAAAAAAAAATTCTACAGGAATTTTATATTGAAAAATGTTTTTATAAATATACAAAATATTAAAATATTCGTTAATGAGATTGGAATGAGAATTACCACAATATACTTTTTTTAGCAGTTGTTATTAATTTTTTTTTTATTATATGAGACTATTTCTATTATTTCTTACAAAACGAGGGAATACTAACTCCCGGGGCTTTTGACATAGAGCAAGGAAGTTTTACGATATAATATTTCTGAATTATTACCTTTAGTTCAACTCTGCCGTAGCAATATCATCTTAGGTCACACCTAACTGCAATAAAGTAGGTTCCTGACTCATCAATCGGTTTGGTTACATGTGGTCGAGAATGAATGCATACCACTTCCTTTTATAATATTTAAACAAAATAGCACGTACGTTTCGTGAGGACTAACTTTTTTTAATGAACAATTCAATTTAGAATAACAATTTAGAAGAACATTTACATAATTTTTAAATTTTGTAACATTTAATTTTCGATCGCGACTTTTTACCGATTTAAATGAAGAATTTAAAGAAGCTTTATTTTTATGAAGTAATTTATAATAACTCCCCATAATCACTAGCTTACTTAAAAAAATGACTATTATCAAAATGAATACTAATGAAGAATTGAGTTTATAATTGCAATTGAGATTTCGTGCGTAATATATATTCATGTACATGTATATATGCATTTTTAGGGAAGAAACAGAATAGATTGATACTGAATAACGATCCTGCTGGACACCGTTCACAATGGATAAGAAAGTCAGGCGATTCTTCAACTTCTTCAGACGATTTATTACGCTGCCGTTGGAAACCGCACTGATGGCAGTGCCCAGCTCTTTCCGCAATCCACGAGTAAATTCCCGACCATTATTGTATGAAACGGCTGCATACCCACCCTGACGCCACATTTCAAAGGGACAGCAGAGGATGACAACGGTAAATAGTCTCCTCGAAGAATCCAATAAATTTAACGGAATAAGAATCGTAAATAAAGACATTAAAAAAAAAAATAGAATAAAATTATAAAGAAAAAAGTTATAATCAAAATTGGAAAGAATTGTAAAATTATAAAAACAAAGTATTTATTTCACTTTACCTGGAGTGCATAAGAGCGTTAAATCCAATTAAACAGTGTTTATTAGCCTAAGTATAGACCTTTGTTTATCTCATGTTTCGTAGGAATTTTTATTCATAATAGGAAGCATAATTGTGTACGTATTACTTCTAACTGAATGAAGTATTAAAGCAAACTGTTCCTATCAGTTCTGTTTTTTTTTTGTATTCAATGTTATTACTATTTGTTAAAAGTAAATGTATGAAAAAAGAAACTAAAAAAAAAAAAATGTTAAACTGGATTTAGTGAGTGACACAAATTCTTCCTTATTAAAATACAATAGTTTATTTCATATCATCATCAACGTTTCGGGAGATTTCCCCCATCTTCAGGCAGCTAAAAAACAAATTCAACAAAACCATAAACATGCGCTTACAACAACACTAATATATCATATACACTCAAAGAACTATTTATAAACTATTTACTTGATAACAAAAACCTATATATGACATATAATTTTCTCCTTATTGTCATTCTTGCTAATATATCATAATATTGATGTCATTTAATGAGTAAAACTTGCTATTGGTCATACATTTTAGGAGAATAATTACCTTTCTGAAGGTTATCATGTTATAATGGTCTGATCTCACATTGCCGTCTAATGGTGAATTTGTTTATTGGGTCACTGGAGAGGATCTAGGAAGGTGAATTCGGGAGAGTGAATTTGTTGATCGGGTGAATTAAAAATTGTGAAAAGGTGAAATTGAAGGAACAGAAAAGAGAAAGAAAAAAAGGATGAATTGAAACATTTGTATTTGGTGTATAGACTGAAATTGATTGTAAAAAAAACTGTAGGGAAAAAAACTGTTTTCTTTCTATTTTATTATACCATGTAATTTGTATATTTCCGATTACACATTGATTAGTATGCTGTGTGATGTAGCAACCTGATGTATTTGGGTAGCATAGATGAATAAAGTATTTCTCTCTCTCTCTCTCTCTCTCTCTCTCTCTCTCTCTCTTCATTCTTCGTTCACGTTCATGAGCATTATTAAGGTTGACTGAGGATATTAGGCTCGCGATGGATAGACGACAAGTAACAATTTTGGTATCTTTTGATTTTAAAAAAGCGTTTGACCTAGTAGACCATACCATTTTATT
>NW_027104664.1:0-725 GCF_000696795.3 Halyomorpha halys | reverse complement strand
CCTCCCCCTTTATGACGTTTATGTTAATAGAAGTAATTTTCATGATATTTGCAATTCTAGTTGTTCGAACAAATTTTCACATGCAAAATAATTAATGCTTGTTTGCAAATATCATAAGGTTTGTTGCGGTTACTATTGAACGTAAACCGATCTATCAGGATCCAAATTTTAGAAAATTTACTCTTCTTTAAATGATGTTTTATTGGCTTTCAGTGTTGTAGATAGTTTTCAAGAAATGAAGCTCCGAATGAAAAATCCATTTTTTTTTTTAACTTTCGGCATCACCCGCCATTTTTTATACTCCCTTTAACTAGACTCGACTCATAAATTTTGACTAGTAACTGTACATAATTTTCATTAAAATAATCAAAAATTGTTATGAAATAAATGACATAGTTTTTTCCCAGAGCCTCTCAGCCAGCCGTGTCACTAGTATTAAAAACTAGCAGAGATTGAAATCGGAAAATTATAAATGGTTTACTTTAATTTAAAATACAAATATCTTCTGAATTGACACTTCGGCCTGCAGGCCATTATCAACAAAAAATCTAAAATATTCTTATTATTTATTTACAATTCACTCAACTCATACCACTATATATTATTTCAGCTATAGGAAAAAACCCGTCCTTAATATAGGGATGGGATATCGATATCGATAATATCGGAATATCGATATTTGGTCTCCGATATCCGATATTTTGATATCGATATTAAGGAACCGA
>NW_027104663.1:649732-651213 GCF_000696795.3 Halyomorpha halys | reverse complement strand
GTATAAATGCCATAATTTCACGGAATGTCTCATTGGTTTCAGTGGATGGTTCTACAAGTGCCTATAAGGCCACATTTTTTAAAATTTATCGTTAAGTCATATTTTTGCATCTTATTTTCCTTATTATTGGATTGGTGATTTTTTAACCTAATTTCAGTAACTTCTATTTTAGAAAAAAAGAAAATGCACTTTACAGATCCGAAATCGGACCATCCGTTCAAGAGTAAATAGAAAAGTAAATTCTGGTGCGTCCCAGGAAGGGTACATTTAGCCTTAAGGAAAGGGGTGCATTTGTCGTAAATTTCCTTCATTAGAATGCCTTACTTGTTTCTAAAGTTGTACTTTATAATATCACAAATACAGGCTGTGCGTTTCGTGAAAAAGTGGAGTTGTAGGTACTAATGTTACGATCCCTATCACCGAAAATGTAACTTCAAGCTGGAAAAAAATATTTTTCTTCTTATCTCCATAAGCTAATAATAAAATTATTTCATAGTTAATAATTATCAATTTTTAATGACTAGTAAGAATGTGAGATAGGTAGTTTTTTAAGATAAAAAAAATTAAAAAAACTTTAAAAGGAAGAGTTTCGGAAAATTCGGCATTTAAGTCCCATAAAAATAGATCAATGGGAATAAAACTTATCATCTGATATTTAACACTATTCAATTGATCCTTGATTCATCGAATTTAATTACCTTTTTTGAGAAAGTTAAAAGAAAATGTGAACAATTGATTTTATAAAGTGATGCTACGGAAAGCATCGATTTTTAGTGAAAAAATTGCTGCCACATCTCAGGTGTATACACGCCTTAAATATAAAATTTTAGTTTCCAACGAATTATTATATTTGGGCTAGGCTGTCCACACAAGACGTACACAGAAGAATACATCATTTGCGATCATCTTTGCTATACTCAAAACATGTATTTCCGTCGAAAACTCGGATTCAGCATATTTCCCAAAACTTTCCAACAAGAGCCGAAAAAGTCAGTTTTTTCACTCCAATTTTTTTTTTTTTTTTTTAAATTATATTAGCACTCAAATCAACGCTAGTTTAATGTACTATAAAGTAATTTGTGATTCGTAGGAATAGTAAATTTCTTGATATTGCTAGTTTCCTGAAATTTGAGTTGCTCTGAGTAAATCCATATTCAAATGTAAATATCATGTGATATTTACCCCGCTAAGACTCCCGAGGAGCGACGGTCCTATATCACTTTTGAAATATTAGCTTAAAACGGGAAAAGGAACTTTATGACAGTTTAAATCGAGCAATATTTAAAAAGCGCGTGAAAATTGAAAAACGGCGTGAAACCCTCCGCTCCCGCCCTCCATGGTAGCCTTACTTATCTGACTTTTCAGACAGACAATTATAGCGAGTAGGTTTGTCGATGTACGATATTTCACAATCTCACAAGAGATCATAGTACAAAAAAGGCAATTTTTCCCGGGCGGATGAAGTACTATTTATATATATA
>NW_027104663.1:637072-649487 GCF_000696795.3 Halyomorpha halys | reverse complement strand
ATGATATTGGTACACTTAAATAAAACAAACAATTGCCCTCTAATAGTAAAAAGAAACAAGTTAGTAATAATAAAAAGTAAAATGAAGGTAGTGTGACTATGAATTAATTTTATATTTATTAAAATTTATAAAAGAATGTCCTGCAGCAGTCTGGGCTTCAGTCTTCAGGTTGAGGTTGGGTTTCCCAGGTTGTAGGTCATTGCTCCTTTTAACTGTCGGCAACTGGAAGTGGAACTTCATGAACCGTTTTTTTTATGTAATCCTCTATTGACTCCATATGTAATTCCCGATGCAATTGGCTATTTCTTTTAATCCAAGGAGCATTAACTGCGATTCTTAGGACTTTATTTTGAAAAGATTGTAGTTTTTTCCTTTTCGTGAAGGATGCCGCTCTCCAGACTTCACAGCCGTACATCAGCATCAGCAGTGGCCTGAGAATTGTTGTAAATATAAGAACAGTATATAAGTACTAAGTTATTTAATTGAAGATTACGAAAAAAAACATTCTTGAATATTAATTCTGAATGCTGTATTTTCCCTAGGAGATCTTTTAATCTATTTTAAACACAAAAAAAGGCCACCCTTCCCCGCCTGACCAGTCCCGCTAAGACCCCCGGGGAGTATTACACTTTTGAAATATTAGCTTAAAACGGGAACAGGAGACTTCAGATAGTTTAATCTAGCAATATTTAAAAAGCGCCTGAAATTGAAAAACCTCTACAAAAATAAACGTTATAAACATCTTTATAGTACATTAATTTATCTATGATGATCTACTCGGTCGTTACAGTAGAGTCGCCGAACTTACCTTTGATTTGTTTAATATAGGATGCGTGAAACACATACAGCATAATTTAAAAAAAATTATTATACACCATAATAATCAGAACAATTTGGATGTATGGAATTGAGCTCTGGAGCTCTACCAAAATATCAAATTCCTCCCGCTTCCAATCCTTACAATTCAAAATCCTACGTAAAATTCTTGATGCTCCTAATTTCGTTACAAATAAACTCATCCACAAAGACCTTAACATCCCATTCGTTGCAGATTTGGCCCAAAACAGATATGCGTCTTTTCATTCCAAATACCTTACCTATCCTAACCCATTAGTTGTTAATCTCTTATCCTTAACAATAATATAAAATAATTTTCTTTCAATTCTTAACAGTACACAATAACTAGCAATATGTTGACAATGTAGGATAATAAAATAGAAAGAAGTAAACTAACATAGGGTTAAAAATTATTTAAATATAAGTGAAAAAATTATACCCAAAAAGAAATAAAAACAAGATGTACAATAATAAATACATATAAAAAATAAATAACATAGACTATCAGAACAGCAGAGTTATGTTCATCTTAAATTTAATATTCTATTGTTTAAATAAAACAAATTATATCAAATTTAAATCTCAAAACAGTCTTTATTATTTCTTTAAAAGTCCAAACTTTTGGCCAATTTGGCCATCTTCATAGTCTATGTTATTTCTAACCCAACAAAGTGGTGCGAAAAATATTCGTTAATTATTTTTTGTTCCTTTTGACAGCACATCGGACCATCTTCATATTTTTAATAAATATTTATTATTTTTAACTTTTAGCTTCATATACTTATTTATTCTGTTGTAATTATTACATGCATGTGCTGGAGTGTTTTTTAATATATTAATAGATTGTAAATAGGGACGACCATGTTGGGTTTTATGTATGTATATATATATATTTTTTTTAATATATATTTGAAATGATTCTATTATATATATACTTGTAACTTAAATTTACTTTTAAGTGTGAAGGGAAAAAAAGACAGAAAACATTTCATAATAAAGTGTTTTTCTCTCCATAATTCAGCAAAAATATAACGAATACAATAACGAGCAGATTTTTTTTTAGGGGTGTATTAATTGTTTGGTGTTTATATTATATTATATCATATTCCAATTATATTCTATAGTAAATCCTAATTATAAACTATAAATTTCTATTGTTGCTCTAGCTACGTCTCTATAGCAAGATAAATATTCCAAGTTAATTCTTAAAAACAAAAAAAAATTGTTTTATTATTCATTTTCTGGAATAGATTGCTAAACGTGATCAATAGCGGGAAGTTAAAAATTTCATATTAAAAAGAGTTACGTCAGGTATTGTTAAGAAATCGATTGCCTTAATATTTACTCACTATCGACCAAAAAAAAGAAATTAAGTCATTGATGATCGATATTTCACCTAATTAGAAAATAATGCAAAATGATTCAGATTTCGCCTTATCGGGAGAGGTTATTTTGATTGCGGATTGGGACTGATAATGATATCTTCCAAAATTATAGATTAGATTTCGGTTTCGTAACGTCGGTTACGTACTTCTTTCGATTTCCATATTCCAAAAAAGTAACAGCACAAATTTCGTATAATTAAAACCCAATGAGAACTTTCAGTTCTAGATGTGTTATATTATCCTTAATTATTGCGGTATAATAAAAAGTGTTATCAGCTTTCTGTTTAATTTAAACTCTTTTTTTTCTCCAAAATTTTTTATATCTTCGATTATAATTTTACCATTAATAGAATTGTAATTCCATGCATGGGTGTGAATATTATTAGCTGATGGCGGATGTGGTTAATTCTAAAATGTTCCGGTGGCTTAGGTGCTCTCATTGGATTTTTTTCTATATAATAATTATTATTTGTTTTTATTTAATTGTCAACCTACTAATATACTTTATTTATCTATAGTCGTTTTTTTTTTGTTTTTTTTTTCACGGACCGGCCAACAAGGAGTACGCGAATATCATTTTTGATTCATCCTCACACCTTCCGTTCAGCTTCCTTTTACTCCAATAACCTTTTATCCTCCTAGACTGGTCCTTCCGCTCTTCCTCAGTCCATTTTCTCCCTCCTCTCTTCTTTTCCCCACAAGAACCCCAACCTCTTTTAGTTTATTCTCAAAATGTTCTCTATCCAAGCAGTCTTCATTTGTTTTACATATCCCCCTATACTTTTATATCTGCAGACTTTGTTAAAATTTTTCTCTCATTTTTCATTCTGACTGTGTGCCCGTAAATCTCAGTCTCCTAGTCCTGATGATTGTTTCCTGGTCTTCCAAATTCCTATATATTTCCTCATTAGACATACTTGTATACCTCTCTTGCGTTACTTTGTGTCCGTACTCTCAGAACGATCCTCTCAATCTTCAGGACCCTCTCCAGGCTCGGAGGGCTGACTGTTTTCATACCACTACTTTCTTATTATTGTATATGTGCTCAAAACTATTTTGACATCTAATTAGTTTTTAAATTAAAAAAAAAATTAATTATGAGTTACGTATTTTTGATGGACTGGAAAAGAGAAATATGAGAAATTAAAACACACAGGAATATATTTCTGATGAAAGGAATATGGTCCGGGTGGGGTCAAGAAAAACTCAAATAGTAGAAATATACTATTTTAATGAGCCAACGTTTCGCCCCACGAAAAAGTTTAGCTTTTTAGTTTTGACTGCCGTCAAAATAGCCCTGAAGAAGCCCTGCAACGTGGGGCGAAACGTTGGCTCATTAAAATAGTATATTTCTACTATTTGAGTTTTTCTTGACCGCACCCGGACCATATTCCTTTCATCTTTACACACGGTCAATCAATAATCTTCCAGGAATATATTTCATTTTTAGTTGTAGTAGTATTGATTTGATATAATGTTCAATCATATTTAGTTGTAATGAAAAGAAAAACTAAATAAATTTAAAATATAATTTTATTATTTGCATTTGGACAGCACAGTTTAAAAAATATATAATTTCTCGCTTTGTAACATACTCTGTGAATTTCATTCATAAGAAATAGTCTCAAACTGCCCACTTTTTCAGGTTAACAAGTTATTGGAGAGGGAAAGAAGGGATTGAAAACCCTCATGCTCCTCCACAACAACGTCTTTAGCCTCTTGTAATTATAATAAAAATGTGAATGTATATATAATAAATGACAAATCATGAATAATTTGATTACAGACAAGCACGGAATCCAATTTGTACCTAGGTAATAAAAAAAACATTTTACAAAACATGAGTAGAAATTTTTGACTACACAAAACTTTTTTTATTCATTTATTGAATAAATATAATTATTAATGTAATTCTTAATTAGAGAAGATGTGAAACAGTTCTATGGAATGGATAAAAAAAGAAATTGTCACATTTTTATAAACCATCGTTAGAAAATAAATATAAAAAAATTGGTGTAGCGCGTGTTTTATACAAGTTTCACTCACCACACAACATGTATCGCCAAGTTTTGTGTGGATTATTGGGCTGGTGTTGAAGTTATCACTATTTTTGTGGTTTTAGAAAAATAAAAATTGTAAAGAACAGACGAAAATTATGAACAAACAATTTTTTTTTTTTTTTTGTTATAAAAAGTTTTATTGTAGTGTTTCTGGAGATGGGAAGGACAAATATAAATTTTGTCATGCACAGAATACAAAAGATAACGAAGCAGTCATGCGATCGTGTGGTCCTTGAATTTCCAATTCGAATTGGTTTACCTATTTTTTCCTTTAGTAATCTATATAAATATTTATTATTTTGTAATCATCTAGTACATTTAATATTATTTCTAGCAATGATTTTTTTTTTTTTAAATAACAAAATTAAAGATAATTTACAAAAAGAATTTCTTGAAAATTCAGTACTTAAGCCATTTTTTTTTTTGTATTTTGCATAGATCATACATAATGTTTTATTATTATTAATTTTTTTTGTACGTTTTATTATTTTTTCTTTCGGCTAGAAAAATCTTTGGCCGTTTCCTTAAGGACCATATATATATTAAAATAAAAATCTTGAAAATAGATATCTGCATGACTGGCAAAGAACGAAAGCGGTGTTGAAAAGAATAGAGCCTTGAGAGGAGCTTTCACCTCGCGACAACTAAGGTTCAACGGCCAGCAGTCCCTAACCCAGATAGCTTTTGCCTTGTTTACACTTCGATAAATTTTTATCGTTTTTATTTTTTACAGATATATTTTAGTATTTTAGTTTGTAGTTATATAAACGTAGAGTATACTTATGTAAATTTAAGATTTCATTCTTCTATTTAACTGAGGAAAGCATGATTTTTTATTCACAAAAAGTACCATGAATAAAAAAAGGTAAATATTATAAGAAAAAAAAGTAATCCCCTAGTAAGGATGAAGTAATCGTAATAAATATTGTATAATCCCAATCCTGATTATAACAAAATATAAAAAGTGTACTTACATATATATAAAAGGATTTGAAGCATAAGAATCTTGGAAAACAGATTACAAAAATAAAAAAAGCTACGAAAACACAAGGATAATGAAATAATACTATTTTAAATATAAATAAAAATTCAATACATGGATTTTATTGTAGGTAAATATTATGAAACACAGAGCATATAATAAAAGAAGAAAAATATTTTAAATTAGAAATAATCATAATTTTTGTAATTAACGAAAAAAATATAGAGATAATGAAATAACACTATTTAAAATATAATTACTAAAAACATAGTCTAAACATTTTTTTAGGTAATAGTTAAGGTATTAAAAAACAAATAATTACTGATTGTAAATTGCTGATAGTCATGATTTTTGTGAACACAGAACATATAAAAAAATGGAAAAAAAAATTAAATTACAAATAATCATGATTTTTGTAATTAATAAAATATATTAAAAAAATTCAAAGATAAGGAAATAATACTACGTAAAATATCACTAGCTAAATACTTAATTTATTCATTTTATTTTAAGTAAAAATTAAGGAACACAGAACATATAAAAAACAAAAAGAAAACTATTTATAAATTGCAGATAACTATGATTTTTGTAATTAGTATAGTAGAAAAAAAATACAAAGATAATGAGATAATAATATTTAAAATATAACTCACTAAATATACATTTTTTCAGGTATTAGTTAAGTTACACCGAACATATTAAAAAAACTAAAAGAAAACTGTTTATAAATTGCAGATAGTCATGGTTTTTGTAATTTACAAAATATAAAAAGAAATAAATTACAGAGATAATGAGATATTTAAAATATCACTAACTAAAAATTTAATCTATAGATTTTTTCAGGTAATAGTTAAGGTACATATACTATATATAAAAAAAAACTGTGTGTAAATTGCAGATAATCATGATTTTTGTAATTAATAGAATAGAAAAATTTAAAAAATAAAATACAAAAACAGTGGAATAATTCTACTTAAAATATCACTAACTAAAAATTTAATCTATAGATTTTATTTTAGGTAAAAATTGAGAAACACAAAACATACAAAAAACCAAAAAAAAAAGTTTCTAAATTACAGATAATCATGAATTTTTGTAATTAACAAAATATAAAAAAAAAAAATGCAAAGATAATGAAATAATACTATTTAAAATATAACTAACTAAAAATTTATATTTTCAGGTAATAGTTAAAGAAAACAGTATATGAGGTGTAGATAGTTGACCGTAGATTAATGATTGGAGCAGTTTGTTGAGGGGTGCGGTCAGCAAAGAACAATACAAATAAACAAAACCATATTTATTTATATTATGCCAAAGTTTCGACCTGAGTTTCAGGTCTTCATCAGGGATTATGGCGTAGAAGGTAGGCCTGCAACTCAAGTTGTGGTTTTGTTGGTTTTGTTTATTTATGTTGTTCTTTGCTGACCGCACCCCCTGACAAACTTCTCTAAACAGAATATGTTCAAATAAAAAAAACAAACATAATGGAACAATATTAGTGATATTTTCACTAACTAAAAATTAAATTTTATAATTAAGGTACACAGAACATGCAAAAACGAAAAAAACACTGTTTGTAAATTACAGATAATCATGATTTTTGCAATTGAAAAAATAGAAGATAAAAAAAGAAATATAAAATAACTGAAATGTTTTTTATTACCACAAGTAAAAAGGGATTAATGCTATGTTATACTACAGTTTGGTATAAGTTGAATATTATTGTTTTAATAACAAATTCATATTTTGAATTAATAACTTTGTTATTGATGATTGTTGTCTTTAGTGATTTTTTAAAAGCATATAACGTTCTTATTTCTAAAAGTTTTGTTATTTGTGCGTTTTGCGTTGTCTAAGTTAATTTATATTGTCTAAGTGTTCTTAATTATTCAAATTGATCCATTTTTTGTATAATTTTTTATAAATAAACACATTTTATTCATTAATTCATTCCGATACATTAAACTTTTAGTCTTTAAATATCTTTGGACATATTATCATGAAATTTTATAGAGCCAGTTGAGTCTTATGTTATAGCGGCCATGGTTTCCAAAGTACCGGTTACATGACCCCGGTCTTACCGGCTAACTGGTCTCTTAGGGACCAATTATGCAGCATCCTTTCCGCTAAAGTACGTTTAGGCCCTTAACTGCTAAATCGGTCAAGATACGTGTATTTTGACTGGATAAAATTGCTTTTCAATGGTTAATTAATTTGAAAAAGTTTGTATATCCACTTTAAGCAGACTGATAGGAAAAACTATTATAGATGCATCTGACGTAGTTGAGTTTATTTTTTTTTTTTATGTTTATTGAAATTTACAACTGTACATTATAATACATTCACTAAATTTGATCTTAGTTATAATGAAGTGATAGAGGCGTACAGAGAGACTACCCATAGGTAGTCACTGTCGACTGCCTTACAGTATACTTTAATAATGTGGCTCTTACCCCTGTAGAACAGATTCGTTATCTTGGACTACATCTTGGCAAACGAGTAACCTGGAATCCTTAGCACATACTAGACAAACGGTCTAAACTTCCAACTCATTACAAAAGACTGATCTACATGACAATAACAAGGCCTATCTGGACATACGGAGTTGAGCTTTGGGGCTTCACTAAACCTTCGAATTCCTCTCGTATCCAATCCTTACAATCCAAAATCTTTCGTAAAATCCTCAATGCTCCTTATTTTGTTACTTATCCATAAAGACCTAAATGTTCCTTATGTAACCGATCTAGCCCGAACCCGTTATTATTCCTTCCATTATAAACTCCCTAACCACTCAAACCCTCTAGTTTCTAACCTTGCTTCATCTTCCATTCCTGGCAATCCTCCGAGGCGCCTGAAAAGAAGATGGCCTCGTGACCTTATATTGTAAAATGTTTTTAGAGTTCTACTACTAGGTAGTTTCTCTTCAAGCTATATCATATCATTATCATTATGTCATTAAGATCAAATTTACTTGTTGTATTTTTTATACAGTTGTAAATATCAATAAATAAATAAAAAAATAAATAAATATCTTTATTTTTAGAAAAAGGATATTTACGACTCTTCTATTATCTAAAATTTCATAATGTTCCTTTTTTTTATTACGTTTTCAATAATTAAAATTTGATACTTAAATTTTATCTAAAGAAACACTAAGCAATGTCCGTTTGCCACAGAACAACTGTCGTGAAGACCATCGTAAATCCTAGGCATAACTAACTTCTCTGGTACTTAAATGTGCCAAGTTTTACTTAAGCACTTAAAGGTTCGCTAAGCGTCTTGCACTACGCTTTATCGACCTTATAATTGCTTGTCAGCTGGTAGAGGGTCGTTCACACTAAGAATCAGTCTCGTAGAAGTACTTCAATTAACGCAGATACTTTGTTCTCCAGAGTCATAATTTCATAAGTATGTCAATTATAGTAATTAGTAAAATTTCGAAGATAACTATCAATTACACGCTTGTGAACACATTCTAATATTTTTTTTTTAAATATTTTATTTCAAGTCTTGTACAAGTTCATCACACAAGATACAATTATAAAACAAAATCTGAGTCTAGTGCTACATTACCAGTGATGCGACGAGAGGGATGCGCTGGGATCTTTTGAGCTCTGCTCTACCCCTCACACTTGGGGGATAGAGTGGGCTCAGGGATCCTCAGGTCGATTGTGTAAATATTATATATTAGAGGGTAAATGTGACTAGAGACTATATATTTTATCATTATGTTATTTTATTTATTTTTCATACAGATAGTTTGATTATGTTCATTTTGTTTATTCTCTTGTTTGTATATATTTTAAGAGTTTTTTTTTTTTTTTTTAGTATGTATGAGATCATTCATCACTATTACCTATTGCCCACAACTATGTGGCAGGTTGTAATATCTATCAATAAATTAAAGTATTATTATTATAAAAAAAAAAATCAACAAATGATAAAACAAGTGCTTCATAACAAAAAATAAAACAAACTGGACAATAGAAAACTATTAACATAATATTCTTACCTACATCATATTAAACTTAAAATAATGAGAATTATTTTAAATAAACGAAAGCATAATATAAGTGAAGATATTAATTGGCTTAGAAAACTATTTACATATTACTATTTATATGGCACTGACAAAATCAAACTTATCACATATTGTTACAATATAAATATAGAGGCTGTTCTATTTAGCTTCACTATCAATGTTCAATATATTTTTCGATGTTTTGTAGGTCGCAAGATACAGACATGAGTGGCTTTAAGATATATTGCCTATTTTCTTTAAAGGTGGGACAATGTAGGAGGATGTGGTACAAAACATTATTGAAATAACTTTTGCAGAATGGACAGAGTTCGTTTGCCTTGAAAGTGAGGATTTTGCTACCGTGGTGTAGTTTGATTTGCTCCAGGTTTCCTACTCTTAGTTGGCTGATGCAGATTAATTTTTTTTATTTTCCTTATATGATAGATATGCTTCAGGTTTGAGTAGGTTGAAACTGCAGAATGATGAGTAAATGGGGTAAATGGTTGAGTTTAATGTTCTAATGTCAGTTGAGAAGTTGTGGTTCAGGATATTTTCAAGAATATCTTTTTCATGCTTCAATATTACGTTTTCGTATGAAACATTGAACTCGTTTCTACACCCATACCACCGCTTCCTACGCAGACAGACTCAATGACCGAGTACATGTTTGCAACACGTTCAGTTCGGACAGTGAAGTTCATTCAAAAGATGAGATATGAGGAAAGTATTGTATGCTTCAGGACAATTAATGCTTAAAAATATTGAAACTGTAGAATTTGCTATTAGAAACGGTTTATTATTATTATTTTTTTATATTTAAAGTGGCCCTTTTTTCCTTTCCATAGTTGATTAGTCATTATAATTATTATTACACAAATGTTACTAAGAAAACAAATAAATGTCAGTTAAAATTTGTAAATTTAATCTTTATATAAATTTATTCATTAATATTGTTGGAGATGTCCGGAGTGGCAGTCAATTAAGGTACCAATATAGTAGAACAACTCTTTATTGTTAACTAACGTTTCGCCCCACTCTGGATCCTGGCATCGTCAGGGCTCTCTTGATTAAAAGCAGGATGACAACTGACTTCGGACACATTATTGTATTTGAAGGCATTAAAAAAAAAAATTCACTTAAATTTAATAAATTATAAATATTATGTATTAGAAGAAGATAGTTGACTGCATGAAGTCGATTGTATGCCTTCAAATCCAACAATGTGAGTCAGTTGTCCTTGTTTCAATCCAGAGAGCGTTCACGAAGCCCTGCAATGTGGGGCGAACCGTTGGTTAATAATAAATACTTTTTTCTACAATAATGGCACCTTTATTGATCGCCACCCGGACTATCTTCCTATAATCTTCTGCATATGGTTAACTATCTTCTTCCAATATGTCTTATTGTTGTTGTTGTTGTTGACTGTTGCTTAAAGGCGTAAAACCCTCTGGTCATCAACGCCTATAGCATGATAAAATAAAAAATAAAAAAATAATTAAAATAAAATAAATAAAAAACATAAAAAATAAAAATCGAAGAGGAGTTATGATTTATAAAGAAGGCGATGTGCTTTTAAAAATTCAAACGCTCGTGTAATTTTAGCTTCCTCATCTGCGAGAGCTTCGGATAAATTTGGGGTCAGTCCTATCCTGTTTAGTATTGGCAAATAGTGAGTACATTCTTCAAAAATATGTCTAATCGTAAGAGTGGACTGACAATATTTGCACGTTGGATATGACAGTTTTCTGATCAGGTGAGAGTGCGTGAGGAGAGTATGACCTATTCTCAATCGGGCAAGAGCAACTTCCCCCCTGCGGCTGTTGCGGTAGGATGTCGACCATGGTTTTACTGATCGTTTTATTTCTTTTAATTTACTCGGAGAGCTTTCATCCCACTTGGCCTGCCATTTTTCTAATATTTGTAATTTAAGGGGTGTACTGAGTTCTGATGGGATAGGTCTTATTAATTGTAATTCAACCGTATAAATCATTCAATTATTTACAGTAAAGGATTTAAAATGTATTCCTACTCTCCATCGATGGTGCTGTGTAAAATTGTTTAGTTCTTTAACGGTGAAACTTTAATTCTGCATTAATTTTAGATAATTTATTTAATACAATGACATATGTATATCCGTAAAATGCATAGTAGACACGCTTAATTGTATAATGTTGTTCAATCTCTGTATTAATTTAAAATAAAAAATAAAAAAAGTAAAGAAACTAATGTATGGAATGTTTCCATATTTTTATAAAAAGTCAAAATCATCCCTCTGAAATCAATTGATAGTCCATAAATCAGTACTAGAATCTATTATAAAGTATGCCTGTTTTATATGGAACTTTCCTAACTCAACTAATATGATAAAACTAAAAAAGTATTCCAAAACAAGTGCCTCAGAATTATGAATTCATATTGCAAAATGATAACAAAGATTTATTAAAAAACAAAATACAATCACTACACATAAACACAAGGCTCATACCCTCTGATTTTATTTTTAAAAGAAACTTCTTTGAAAAGTAGTGCAACAACAATATGAAAATTAGCCAAATTTTTCAAAGAATGCTCATTTCACATCACACCTCAATAGCTTAGGATTAAACCCGGGTATTTCAAAAATCCTCAGAAAAGATTATGACACAATAACATTTGCTTTTTTGTTTTTAAAATCAAAAGGTTTCCCGACGCAAAAATAAAATTTAACAGATAAAAAATAAATAAAATAGACAAATTAATAAAAAAAAATAATAGTAATAAAATTTAAAAAATAAACAAATAAAATTAAATAAATATTAGCTAAATTAAGCTAGTCATTTATAAAGGTATACATGACATTAATGACCAATGATGTTTTACTCCACTAAACAAAAACAAACAAACTGCACATGAATACATACACCAATTGACTCATAAATTATTTCAACCTTGTCCTACCTCATTAAACCCGTTAACCAAAATAGGAAATTATACAAAAAAAAAAAAAAACAATACGTCTTATACGTAGACATAAACATAATATAACCATTCATATATTGCTGTGAAAATCATTAATCAACCATCAAAAATGTCAATATTGTAACAACAATTTGACATTAGCCAAATCTTCTAGGAATATCTATATATA
>NW_027104663.1:633558-636782 GCF_000696795.3 Halyomorpha halys | reverse complement strand
TTCCTCTTCCCATCCAATCCTCCGAGACGCCTGAAAAGAAGATGGCCTCGTGACCTTATATTGTAAACTGTTAGTTAGAGTTCTACTACTGGGTAGTTTCTCTACATCCTGTATCATATCATTATGTCATTATGATCAAATTTACTGGTTGTATTTTTTTATACAGTTGTAAATAAAAAAAATATTTTATTTATTTAAAAAATTACATGCAATATGGTCCGACCTGTTTCATAATAAAGTACAAACTAATACTATTAGTCTTATAGTTTTATCTTAACTCAATTACACAGACTTGTACAATAGTAACTTGTACTTTGGTATTTTTTAATTATTTAATATATATCCCTATAAGTATTATTTAATAGTCATCCCTATCATGAAAAAAATAATTATTAGTATTATTAACAAACTAGTTATTTCACTTGAACTATCAACTAATACTATTAGCTTTCATTATGAAACAGGGCCCAGATAACAACATCTATCAGTCGGTGCCAAAATAACACATAAAAATGTTACACATAAGCGAAATATAATTATAACAATTTTGACTACTATGCCGTTGTGGAGTTTAAGCTATATTAGTACAATATGAATTATCGCAAGTGATACTCCTAATAATTTAATTAACAAATAATAAAATGAAAATAAAGTTAACAATAAAAATAAAATAATGATTATTAAAAAATTAAATTAATGATAATATTAATAATAATAAAAATAACTCAAAGGAATTTGAAGTGAATAATAAAGCTTCAAATTTACAATTTGTGAATTAATACAATAATAGGAATATAACAGATGATACAGAATATGATAAAAATAAGAATCCAATAATTTACGTCATACCTTAATATTTCAAAGCTTAGTATTAAATCCGAATATTTCCAAAATCCTTATAGAAGATGATAAAACACCAAAACGACTTTTTGATTAGTATTTCAGTTTTTAAAATCAAAAGGTTTACTAACAAAAATATAACTTGTATATTGTACTTGTATTTTTAAATATAAATAAAATAAAAAAATATATAATAAAATGTAAGCAAAAACAAATAAGAAATTAATGGCGTTGACGACCAGTGATGTTTTACGCAACTAACCAAACAATCTATATTTTATTTTAAACGATTCATGTACAATTTTAGTTTTACGATCTCACTTTTATTTTAAAAGAAAACATGTTAAGAATGCTTTGAGTTGTTTTTTTTTTCATTTAGTTTATTTTTTTACCAACATATAAAACATAGTTGATATGCAATAAGTAGCAGGAAAAGGAATTTTAAAAGGGTATATCTCGAAGTAATATGACATTTATTGTTCATAGTATATTTATGAAATAAACTATTATATGTAAAAACTAATAATTATAAACAATTATTTCTGAAAAGTACAGTTAAAATCGTGAAAACTGAGCACTTAATGCCTCGCAATTATCGCTCATGGGCAAGGCAAGTGCCGTAACCCCAAGGGGGCCGTAACACTCCCCTCCCCACAAAGAACCCTTCTTGATGACTTCCGCCCGAACAGGAACTCCTATTGAACGTAATCAACTGCTTAGGTTCAACACGTGGTCATTGACCTCCTTCCTAGTATCGATTCTTGACTAATGATATTGCCAACTGGATTGATGAAGTTATGTATAGGTAATATTTAAGAAAGACCCTTATTGTGCGCTTGCGCTAGTTTAAGGGGAAATAGTATCCCCTCTCTATAATTTCACTCGTCAAGGCTTCTTGTGGAGAAATATTTAGAACTCGATTATAGCATAGGACTACAAAAAAATTTGATATAATAATTCTGGTTGATCACAGTTTTACGATAAAAGGGACGAAGGAAATGTGAGGTCAAAAATCTACTTAAATAGTACAAACATTAATTTTTTAATTAATTTATTTTATTTTATACCAGATCGGACTGGTGGGCCTTACATGGTTGATATAATCGTTACATTCGGGGAGGGGGGGGTATAGTCTCTTACAAAAGACACCCCTAACTATATACAATGTTATAATTAAAAGAAGAAAAAAAAAGATAAAAGAGAAAATTACTAACAAAATATAATAATATATGTACATTTAACAAAACAAACAATTGCCCTCTAATGTTACAAGTTAATTTGAAAAAGGGACGAGAGAAGAAAAAATAAATAATAATAATAAATAAAATAGAAGTAGTGCGACTAATGAATTAATAAATATAAAATTTATAACAGAATGTCCTGCAGCAGTCTGGGCTTCAGTCTTCGGGTTGAGGTTGGGTTTCCCAGGTTGTAGGTCACTGCTCCTTTAACTGTGTGAGTTGTGAGTTGAGCAACTGGGAGTGAAACTTCATGAACCGTTTTTTGATGTAATTCCCTATTGACTCCATATGTAATTCCCGATGCAATTGGCTATTTCTTATCAACAAAGGAGCATTAACTGCTATTCTTAGGACTTTATTTTGAAAAGACTTTGTTTTATTTCTTCCTTTTTTTGAAGGATGCTGCTCTTCAGACTTCACAGCCCTACATCAGCAGTTGCCTTTTTAGGATAGGATATAACATTGCTAACCTTGCCTATGCAAACCTATGTTTGAGTTAGTTTTATGTTGATACAGGGATTTGAGGTAAGGCGGCGATCTAGGTGAATTCCGAGGTATCTTACTGTCTCACTGGCAGGAGCCCATTTCATATTTTTACCTTTGAGGATTAGATCCGGTGGTTCTGGTGGGGCTCGAAGAGTAAAATGTTTGAATTACATTTTTCAATGTTCAAGCTAATCTTCCGTTTAGTGAAATATTGTTCTAGATCATTAAATGTTTCTAACGATAATTATGTCATCATGTTGAGATAACACAGCTGTATCGTCAGCGAACATAGGTATGAAGGAGTGTGTGAACTAACAAACACTAATCATTATGATCTAACGTTTCGTCTTACTTGTTAGAGCTTTATCAGGGTTAAAACATAAACAAAAAACTAAGTATATTGTAAATAGTCTGTTGCGGCCAACATATGTTTAATACTTGGTTCCATACCATAAATACATGTATCTGTTATGTTTGTAAGCATTTGGTATTAGAGTGTTTTATTTTATGCTACAAAGGTATAAATAATACCATTATGTGTAAATACGCCGGCTCAGGCGTCTTTATTTTTCTAGTTAGTAGTTGCTAGCATTCTGGTCAACCACATTCACATCAAGTTACGGCGGGCGGACTCTTCATTCTTTTCCTCCACGAGGA
>NW_027104663.1:628257-633243 GCF_000696795.3 Halyomorpha halys | reverse complement strand
TTATATATATTTTTTAAAGGTGTTTATTTTGTTATATTAAAATACTTAAAAATACAATCTTATAAAATTTGACTATATAATTCTTTTTTTTACCATTCACAGTTGGGCTAGTAAAGGTTCACCATGCACCTGCTGTAACATTTGGTACAAACCGTGCCTCATATATATTTTTTATTAATTGTTTTCAAGGTCCTCCGGTAGTGGAATTTTATTTTTGTTTTTTGTAGAAAAAAAAATATTTTGTAAGGTGTTTATTCCGCTATTATTCTTTTCATTATTTTTTACTTCACTCTCTTCCACTTATTCTCGTTCAGTTTCCTTTTTTTTATTCATATCATTTACCTCTAAAATGACGAAGGATTTACCAGAGGATATTAAAAGTCAATTTGAAAAACTTAAAGAGAAATTAAATTTTTTTGCATCCCAGATTAAGAACGAGGTATAGCCAAAGATCCTGAAAAATTATTCTTATTTGAAGGAATGTATTTAGAACTGAAACCATGTTTCATCTCCTTCTGTGAGGCCTATGATTTCCTGAAAGAACTTCGCTCCCGCTCAAATGTTTTATATCTTTTTCAACTAAAGAAGATCTCTCCCTATTTAAATCAGTGCAGGAATATTATTATAAAGGTCTTGCCATCCAATCATTACATGAATCCTTCATCAAGTCACTGCGGGCGGACTCATTCGTTTTCTTCACGAGGAAAACAATTATCCACAACGGGCCCCATCACCCAGGGTGTTCCTTTTTTATTTAATGTATATATATATATTTTATTTTGTTATATTTAAATACTTAAAAATACAATCTTACAAAATTCGACGATATAATTTTTTTTTTTTGACATTCATGGTTGGGCTAGTAAAGGTTCATTTTGAACCCTTATCCGCCGGCAGTCTTAGAGAATAAGAAAGTATAAAATAAAAAGTAAACTTGGACTAGAAAAAGAAAACTCAGCTTCATTTGTAAAGTTTCTGATTATAGAGTCCAATAATGCTATAAATATATATATATATATATATATTCCTTCACACAGGAAGTTGGCTATTACGCCATTTTCCTTATCGCAGCCCAATACAATTTTACTTTTCCTCTTAGTCGACCCGCATCCTACTGAATATTATCTAGACCAATACACGTTAAAAGATGGTCCCCATCCATGTCTCCCATGTTGCATAGAGGATATTTCGCTGAATCTACGATGTCTATTTGATTGAGATGTTTATGGAACAGATCCTGTCCTGTTACTAGGCGAAAACAAGCCACTCTCTTATCTTATTTATTTTAATATTTATCTTACTTTATTAATTATCTTTTGGAATGCTTAAGGTCTAACACATGACAAACTTACAAAACTGAAGTTTATTTAGGAGAAATATATTATTGACGTTGTTGGTCTTTGCGAATGTAGAGCGTTAACTAAAAAATAATTTACAAATATAAAAGGATACTGACATGTGGAGGAATGGTAATTGAAATGCGCAGAAATGATAGTTTATCTAAAAAAACCATCTAGTCCCTAAAATCGATATAATTACTATGACTGCAACAGAAAAGTCTAAGGTGATGCATGCCAAAGAATGGAGTGGGAGATGCATGCTATAAATATATACTATCTAATATTTTTATCTTGTAATCTCTGTAATATTTATAAGTATTAAATATATTATATATCTATATTATTATATTAAATATCTAATACTGAAGATAGTCAGACAGTAGAGCTTTATAAGAGATATTCATGATCTTTGGTTTAACATGTAAAATAGAAAAACTTATGTTAAATGAAGAAATATTTCTATCTTTTACCATGTTAAAACGATATAACATTTAACATGGTTGAGAGTTGCAGAATGACGTCACGGAACAGACCAGCTGGACTTGCCACCGTTTTGTTTGTTGTGTTAGGTTACTCGCTCGCCGTTTGTTTTTTTATGTGGCAGTATTGTTTTGGATATTTTTCTAAATAATAAAGCAATAGATGACAATAATAATGTAATGCCAGTTGTCAATTAGCTCATCTGGATTCTCTTCCTCATAAGCTGGAAGATGAGCAAGGCACTCAGAAGCCAAACTTTTACACAAATTCCACTTTTCACTCAATTTAGGCATGTTGTAATAAATCACTTTAATCAAAACGCAGAAGTAAACAATAACAAGAAGTATTGGAAGTAATGGTTATAAAACAAGTTGCTCAAAAGATCCGCTAGGAGCTCTTATGCATTTAACATTTAACATGACTTTAAATCCTAAGTATCTTTACATTTTACATTTAACACAACATTCATTACGCCCCTATTGTTTGAGCCGACGAGTATACGAAGTCGGAAATGTCTTTTTTATTTTTCAAAAAATCATGAACAATTTGCCCGCCGATTCTTAAATTAGCGGACAATTTTTTAACAGTTTAACCTTTTTCAACTCGGTTTATAGTGATTTATTTATGTTCAAGCGTTAAAACGACTCGTTTTCTTTTCAGGACATTTCGTTAGTTCGTACTTAAATGGAGTCTAAAGCACAACTAAGTGAATCATTTTTTCTTGTAAGCAAAAAAAAGGACCAGTAGGAGTTTCAAAGACTGAAACTATTGCCCTTCCTGAAATATAAATTGGTCTAGTACTTACCGGTAACATCTCATTCATTCAATATCAGCTTGTCGTGTTGTTCCATTCATTATTTTTAAGAAAAATATAAAATTAACAATTATGTAATCGTTAAAAATAATCTTACGTATTCATTGTTTTAAATAAATATTGTGACTATTGCAACATTTACTAGACAAACGGTCTAAATTGCCAATCCATTACAAAAGACTGATCTACATGACTATTATAAGGTCTACCTGGACATACGGAGTTGAGCTTTGGGGCTCCACTAAACCATCAAATTCCTCCAGAATCCAATCCTTACTTAATCCTTCCTTTACCAAAATCCTTCGTAAAATCCTTATTGCTCCTTACTTTGTCACAAATCAAGTCATCCATCAGGACCTCAATATTCCATATGTTGCCGATTTGGCCAGAACCAGATACCGTTTCTTCCATAATAAACTTCTCAACCACCCAAATCCACTTGTTTCTAACCTGGCTTCTCCTTCATTACCTAATAATCCTCCTAGGCGTCTGAAAAGAAGATGGCCTCGAGATCTTCTTCTCTAGAAATGTTATTGGAGTTCTATCAGTGGGTAGATTCTCCACATGTTCTTATCATATTACTATGTCACCTACGGCAAATTTACTTGTTGTATATATGTGTATACAGTTGTAAATATCAATAAATAAATTATTAAAAAAAAAAATAAATAAATATTGTACATATAAAACAAATGGCGAAAATTTTTTTAAAAAGACCTTATTAGAAAAGTAAATTGGCCCCTCCACGTTCCCCACCCCACCGAACCACGCTTAATTGGAAACACAGTTATTAGAGCCCCGGATATTGGGGGTCTTACTGTAATTATCACGTGAAGTGTCGCATTTGCAGAAGGACAAAACAAGATTGATAATTTTTTATCGATTGTTTATCTCATTCGTCCTGACCTCAGGCAAGGTTATTGTGAACTAAATACACTTGAAAACAGGACATGATATTTATATCACACACTTATAAAAATGCTAACAAAATATAAAGCATATTTCTGTTTAGAAGAAGATAGTTGACCGTATGAAGTAGATTGTAGGAAGATAGTCCAGGTGGCGGTCAATAAAGGTATCAAATTAGTATAAAAATGTATTTATTGGGGCTAAATGAGAAAACAGTTTAGAAATAACAGTTTCTAACATTATTAATAAATAATTAAAAACAAAAAACATTTCAAAACACTTGTTACACCTGAAGTGGAAAAAATGCAAGGGTTTATGATTCGGTCGTAAACATGAAAGATAGATTAAATATCGATGTTTATAAGCAAGAAGAATTAAATGAGGTAAGAACTGCAGCTGAAAAAATTCTTTAACTTTAACTATAGCGGGAAAGAAAAAGCGTTGAGGAAAAGAAATGTTCTCCCTTGAAACACAGATATATTATAACCTAACCTATACACTTATTGACGTACAGTCTGATCAAGAAGTAATTATTTCTACCTTTTTTGGAGGAGCAATAGTAAACTAGTACCATATGAGAAACTAATATTTATTTACTGATAGAAGAAGATGGCCGGAGGGGGGGGAGGGTGCGGTCAGCAAAAAAAACACAATTAAACAAAAAATTAATTATTTATGCCGACGTTTCGACCTGAGTATCAGGTCTTCATCAGGGTTTCCAACGGGGAATCTTGGCTAAAAACTACTCCTCCTGTAAGCTATCTACACCTCAATATTTATTTACGAAGAAATATCTTACTGCTTTTGCTTAAATAAAATAAATTTCATCCATTTTAAGTTTTAAAACAATCTTTATTTCTTTATGAGTCCAACGTTTCGGCCATCCTCGAGGAGCATCTATGGTATTACACAACAGCTTTTATTACGCATTGATTTTAACAAATAACATTATTATTTATGAAGTAGCATACCTCAATTTACACTTTATCAATAATTTAAAAACTGTTTGCAGGCTATTTGGCCTAGGTCACCAATTTCAGTCAAAATGACCCTATGAGACAATAAAGCTTTAGGAAATTATATTAATTATTAATAATATTGCCTTTGTTTGTGTGTAATTACCTATTATGTCTCTCTTCACATCAATATTAAAACTTTTAATTACAAATCAATTTAACACAATTATACTTTATCACAACAACCTTTGTAATTTTCCTTAGTCTTAGGTCAGCTATATAATTTATTTATTACAACTGTATTCTGGTTACAGCCAATTGCATTGGGAATTACAATAGAGACTATAGAGGATTAAATCAAATAAAGCTTTATGAATTTCCACTCCGTGTTACCTATATATAGGGTGTTTTTTTAAGCCCGATAGAACTTGAAATTGTAAAAAATAACACAAAAAATTAAATTGTAATCAAAATTTTTTTTTTATTC
>NW_027104663.1:620808-627557 GCF_000696795.3 Halyomorpha halys | reverse complement strand
CACGTATTGATCTTTCGAATAAAAAAAAAATTTTGATTACAATTTAATTTTTTGTGTTATTTTTTACAATTTCAAGTTCTATCGGGCTTAAAAAAACACCCTATATAAAGGATCAGTGACCTACAACTTGGGAAACCCAACCACAACCCGAAGACAGAAGCCCAGGATGCTGCAATACTTCCTGTTATAAATTCTATATTTGTCAGTTCTGTTATTGTCACTCAAAAATTTTATTATTTTTTCTCTTCATCTTTTTCTTATATTCACTATCTTTTTTTTTTATTAGAAGTCAATTATTTATTTTGTTAAATCAATAAATGTCATTGTTAATATTATTAACTTTACTTTTATCTTTTCTTAAGAACTATTATTTTATTCTATTTATTTTATCTTAATATTCTGTTTTCTTAAGAACATTTATATAGTTAGGTGTGTCTTTTGTATGAGAATACAATCCCCTCCCCCCCATAATCAATTATTAAAAGAAAAAAATGTACATCTTACATTAATCCTGTAACGCCCACCAAGGCTATCTGGTATTAAATAAATAAATAATAAATACACTTTATTTTGGTTTAAATTTCATATCAAAGTTAATTATAAATATTACGTATTTACCCATATTTTTCATAAATGAATTTTTCGTAAAATCTCATCATCTCTCTTGCTTAGTGTTGGTTCAGATTTCTTGTGTCTATTTTAAAATATGTAAATATACTCAGGTATTTTTTGGTATTTAGTATTAAGTAGTATGTAATATTATCTTTACGTAAAATTATTGTATAGTCAAAATCGAATACGTGCTGGCCTTTAGCTCAGTACTGCATTAGTGCTGTTTTTGGGGAATCGTTTTTTTTTTTTTTTTTTTTTATCATTACTGTGTTGATACATTATACTAGTACTTGTTATAAAGTATATTTTATTTTGATTTATTAGAATTAAGATAATGTTATTCAATATTTAAATTACTGAAGTTCTACCGAGATAATAACAACAAACAATCTTAATCATTCCTTCATATTATAAAATAGTTTAAATAAATTATCTTAAAAACTTTAAGAATGTGGATTTAATTGATATAAATTAAGCATTTCTTAGGGGAGTGTTGAGAAAGGAACCGGTATCTGAGACCACTCCATAATTCGTTATCGCTGTATTTTTTTTCCTATCCGTTTTTCAATTCTTATTTATATCCCTAAGTGCTTATCCGTAATTCAAACTAATAAAAGAAACACAGATAAGATAATACCGCAGCTATGTTTAATAATAGCTGAAATGAATGAGTCTTGGATAATTAGTAAATATAAAGACTTTTTTTATCGTTCGACCTATTCTCTAAATTGTAAAATCGATTCCCTTACCTAATTAAATGATCGATGACTCTTACTATCGATATTCATGTAATAATTTTTTTTAAACCAAATATATTATTCTACTAAATGTACACGATGTACTGTGAAATCACGGTAATCCGACATAATTGCTGTAGGGGGTTGAGTTTAATACGAATTACTGAAAGTTTTGGATTATGGAAAGTATTAGTTAACAAATTCAACAATATAAATTTACATAACTATTTTTATTTACATAATTTATTAGCACTTTGACAGTATTATGTTTTAAAACATTATAAAATGAATTGTTTAATTTTACACTCCTAGTAAATGCTAAATAATGATTCAATTTGTTAAAACTATAAAAATGTTGATTTATAATTGAAAAAAGTATAAATAAAAATAAAAAATACTTTGTATAGGTGCATTAAAAACGTGGTTAAAAAAAAAATGTCTGTTTAACCTATCGTCTTGAACAGCCCTAATGAAACCCTACAAATTGGGGCGAAACGTGGGACAATATATAGTTGAAAACTATTTTGATCTTTTTTTATCGCAACACTAACCATCTTTCTCATATTTAAAAAAAAAAATGAGTTAACGAAAAAATTTTTTATCATACATATAACGAGTAGATTGGTCAATGTACGACATGAAAACTATATCAATAACGACAAGAATGGAAACGTGTTTATAAGAGTTCCTCAATAATAATTATTCCTTGATTTTTTGTACAATGCTTTTTAAAATTAATTTTATCTTGTATTCAAATCCATGTTTTTGTCATTTTTCAACTGTCTTCAAAATTGTTTTGAACTGACCTAGGTGTTTCTACTTTTATCGTATATTCGGTTTTTATCTAAAAATTACAACAATAAAAAAAATCAGTATCTTTTTTTACTAATTAAAGCTATATTTTTGATAGATTATTATTCAGTGTATTGCATTGGAAATGGTGGTTAATCACTCAGTTCGGCTCAAAACCAGCTCCATCCAAAATTTAAATTTCCAAAAAAAAAAAAAAATGCTCAAGGTAGTATCCTTGGTCCCATCCTCTACACCTGACATTCCAACCAATCGTAACACTATCCTCACCACGTATGCCGATGACATATGTGTGCACGCTGTTAATAATAACCCATTAATTGTATCCCCAAATCCCCAATCCCATATCACAGCCCTCGGAGAACGGTGTCGTAATTGGAGGATTAAGATAAATTCCAACAAATCCCATCAAATCACCTTTATCCTTCGTCGTAAACCTACCGACTGCCCTACAGTTTCATTTAACGATGTTACTCTTACCCCTGTCGAACAGATCCGTTACCTTGGACTACATTTGGACAAACGATTAACCTGGAAATCTCACACTAGACTGAAAACACAGGAAACTGCATGTTGATTTCGACTATTACAGCACTTACTAGACAAACGGTCTAAACTTCCAACACATTACAAAAGACTGAACTACATGACTGTAATAAGGCCAATCTGGACATATGCAGTTGAGCTTTGGGGCTCCACTAAAACTTCGAATTCCTCTCGTATTCAATCCTTACAATCCGAAATCCTTCGTAAAATCCTTAATGTTCCTTACTTTGTCACAAATAAAATCATACATAAAGACCTTAATGTTCCCTATGTAACCGATCTAGCCCAAACCAGATATCACTCCTTTGAAATATTTATTCCTTTGAATTATTTTTATTATTATTATTTTTAATTTAATTTTTTAATAATTATTATTTTATTTTTATTGCTTACTTTATTTTCATTTTATTAGTTGTTTATTGAATTTTTAGTAGTATCAATTGAGATAAATTCATATTGTACTAATCTAGCTTAAAAATTGTATAGCCTCTACAACGCCCCAATATCAAAACTTGTTGTAATTACATTTCACTTATATCTAGAATTTTATGTGTTATTTAGGCACCGACAGATAGATGTAGTCATCTGGATCATATTGGATGTAATTTTTTAAATAAATAAAATTTAAAAAATATATAAAGGCATTCCTAGAAGATATGGCTAATTGTCAAATTGTTGTTACGATATTGACATTTTAGATGGTTGATTGATGGATGATTTTCACAGTAAATCTTTTCAAAAGTTAATTTATTTGAATGTTTTGAAACCGCCTCCATTTTTTATTATCTCTTACTATATTCGGTTATTACTCATCAATTCTGACTAGTAATAATCCGTCGCTTTCATAAAAGTTATCAAACATAAGGGCAAAATATATGAATTTTTTCTCCTTTGACTCATTACTATTCCCTTATAATCCAAATTTGGCCTGGTTGAGACCGCGGAGCACAACATGTAATAAAAATAATAATAGTCCTATCAAAGAGTGTATTATTTCGAAACAACCTTTACAATTGTAGTTATACAACCGTAACAATACAATAACAAGAGAACCTTAGCCAACATGTAACAGAGTAAGTTGGCCCTTGCTCAGTTGGCATCGCCAGCAAGTTGGACCACACCGCCTCTAGAGGAATCCTGTTCGGCCGGTTGATTAATTTCGCCTTTATTACAAGCCGAGTGAGTAATTAACAATATTATTATAAAATATCATGTGTACTTATTTGTAACTTATTGAATTATTTAAGAACGGAAATCTACAAAAAAAATTCAAGTACTTAAGTCATCAATGACAAGTCAGTAATATTGATCAAAAATATCAATCTTGATATTACTTACCTTTATAAGAAGTTAAAATCCGAAAATAGTTTAATTGAACGAAAGGATAGACGCTTCGGTGGTGACAAAATGTAATTGATTGTATATAATTGAGATGTTATGGATGGCCATCAATAAAATATTTTTATTATTTCATTTGTATTATTTTCTTTTTCATTTATATTATTAGAAGCTAGACACTATGATTTTGTTTTATCTGTTTTCTTTTCTTTTTTATTTTAAATATTTCTGTTTATTTAATTTTTTTTTCTCCCACAATTTATTATTTTAGTTACATTTTAAGATGTTCTATGAGTTCATTTCAATTTGTTAAATTTTGTATAATATTTCAATCCCTTAACTCTTACGATCGAGTTAATTCGGACGCACTAAACCATCGATAATTCGAGCGGCGTTGTATTTTATGCTGCTATAATTTTTCACACTCAAATATAATCGAGAATTGAAAATACCAATTTGATATTTTTTTAAATATTTATTTAGTGCTATTTACAACTGTACATTATAATACATTTAGTAAATCTGATTTTAGTCAAAATAGAGTGTTACAGGCGTGTAGAGAAACTACCCATTGGTAGCACTCTAAAATATGATATTAATAAAATAAATAACAATGATTTATTCTCTGCAATAACCCACTATATATAGATTTAGCCTATGTTTACATAGGTAGCTACATAGGTATTATGACAGATATCCAAAATCCAAAATTAAAATTAAAATATAAATTATTTTGGTATTTTAAAAATTTTTTTGCCAAGTTCTAAATTTTGTTTTACAACATAAAAGTATTTTTTTTTTACCGGTTTTTTCAGAAAACCTGTGCGTTAAGGGGCTAGACACGGGGTAAATAAATAATATCATTATTATTTTATATATAATTTATTCAATTTCTTGAGACTGGTATTAATTTATTAAATAAATAAAATGGTATCCTTGTTAGAACTCACACTCACAGTCTTAAATATTAAAATAATTTAGCACACTCAACAGTAAAATTTATCACGACATATTTGTCTTTACAATATTAAATATTGTTTTTATAAATAATTTTTATTTTTAATTTAATGTGAAAAATTAACTAATTAGGGTAATTTGAGGACTGATATAAATGACCTGGTCAGAATAGCATGCATGAAGTAGTTTTTAAATTGATTTGGTTCTAAAATTGTATTAAGATTTTCCTTTGGCCGAAACGTCGGACTTATAAAGGAATAAAAATGTTTTGAGAGTAAAATGGATAAAATTGTATTTATTTAAACAAAATTAATGATTTTATTAACTTCAAATTATCTTGAATTGTTAGCTGTGGCTAATTTTAACAAAAAGCTGTTATACCATAATAAAATCTTTGTACAACTTCCTCTTAAGTTCTAAATATCTAAAGTTTTGACTTACACTGCTATCGCACTCAACGTTTCAATAAATAATAATAGATAATTTAAAAAAACAGTCTTATTAATTTTCAAAATGAAAGGATATTCTATTTGAGTAATTCCTAAAATCTTCTCCAGAAAAATTTGTTGACATAAACTAAAGTATTTTATCGGATGTTATTTTAAAATTTCTTCTAGCATTTCTGAAGATTGTGTTATACATAATTTATTGAAGTAAATTCAGAAATGACAGATACATCTATCACCATCCGCCTTTCGAAACTTTTGTTGTGTTATTTTGAATACCGACCCGTTTGGATGTGGTCCAAATTCCTTCCAATTTGGTGCCAACTAACGATAATTCAGATAAACAAGAGTTGTTATTATGCGTTTGATAATTTTCTAGTCAACCTTAAAAATAAAATGTATAAACATTATAAACAGGGTGTCCGGAAACAGTATGTGCAATTTCGAGGCTAAATATAATAAGAACCCAAGATCTTCGAGTAAAAAAAATCGTTAATTAACTATGTGAATATGTTGAAAAACTTTTCTTTTTTTTTCATTGGTGTGACAGACCGTGGAGGTCCAAATCCTCGCGAGATGTACTTAAGAAATACATCGCGCGTTTCCTGACGTGATTTTCATAGGGTGGGCCCGTCACTCCCACGCCTATTTTTGTGAGCGTCACCCATTGGCTGACGGGCCTCTCAAATGCCCAGGGAGTGATTGTGAGTGAGTATTTTATGCTTGAAAAAATCCCGAGTAGGGCCGGGCTTGAACTCGCAATCTATGGCTAGGCAGACAGGCGCGTTACCACGCTGCTACCGTCACCCCGATGTTTAAAAACTACTTACAACAATAATACAAAAATAATACTGTCTAAATGGATTTCAAATCAGTAATAACTTTAAGAATTTGTTCCAACTTTAGTTGCAACAATTAAATATTTATGAATATTAGAAAAATAATTAAATTACTTAAATCTAAAATAATAATAAAAATCAATATTGATGAGTTAATTGTTGACTGTGAATAAGATGAGAAGATGGTTGAGGGTGCGGTCAGCGAAGAAGGTAAGTAAAAATGTATTTATTAGTGCCAACGTTTCGGCCAGAATTGCAGGCCTTCATTAGGGCTATGAATATAAAAAAATCATAATGAATAAAAGGAATTACAGAATGATTAGCAAATAAGAACAACAATAGTTAGAATTATATTAAAATATATATAAATAAGTCACTGTATAATTTAAAATAATGAAGAAAATTACGGTCAAAAAAGAACAAATATTTAAAAACTATTTTTTTCGAACGTTTCGCCCAACTTT